>NW_028296170.1:0-38833 GCF_964197995.2 Scardinius erythrophthalmus
TCCTTCCCTGTTATTCCAATGGCTGTTAGCATTCTCCACACTGACTGAGCAGGGATTCCTCTATAGCCGACCTCGACCGGAAACATCAAACATATTTAATAGTTCTCAATACAGAAACATGGGATTTTTGCCTAAAATGTTTTTTGAAAAATAACTGGAAGATCAGTGTACCTCATTCATGAAAAGTTTCAGGGACGTATAATTAATTTATAAAAAGTCTTAAATTATTGTAATATTTTATAGTAGTTGTCTGTTGCATCTGGGATCATTTTTATCTCCATTCACTCCATATTTCTCTCTTTGAATCATTTTTTTATTTAGAACATTTGAAAATTAATGTTTTTCTTTCATTTCAGACGTGATGGAAGTGAAGGAGGAGAGTGAAGAACTGAGTGAAGTGAAGGAGGAGAGTGAAGAACTGAGTGAAGTGAAGGAGGAGAAACATCATGTCAAACCTGGAGAAAAACCTTTGAGTCGCTCAAAGACTAAAAAGACATTTTTAAAGAAAAGAAGAGCCAAGAAATCTTTCACCTGCACTCAGTGTGGAAAGAGTTTAACACGCAAACATCATCTTGAGATCCACATGAGAGTTCACACTGGAGAGAAGCCGTTCATGTGTAATCAGTGTGGGGATAGTTTCAGTCGATCATCATCCCTTAAAGATCACATTAGGATCCACACCGGAGTGAAGCCGTTCACATGTGATCAGTGTGAAAAAAAATTCTCTAAGGCATCAGACCTGAAAAGACACCTGACAGTTCATACGAAGGAGAAGACACATTCATGTTCTGAATGTGGAAAGAGTTTTTCACGGCTGTTGTATTTACAAAGACATCAAAGAATTCATACTGGTGTGAGAGAGTACATGTGCTTTGAGTGTGAGAAGACTTTTATTTCAGTGAGCGTTTTAAAACGACACAAGAGGATCCACAGCATTGAGAAACTGCACACACAATCTGTAAAGATTGAGTTTATTAAAGAGGAAAGTGAGAACATGAGTGATCCAGAACCCTGCAGAATGAAACACACTGAAGATACTGAAGAACAAAGAGGTTGGTGTTTATTCTTCATTCATTCATGATGCTGAAGAACATTCATGTTAGAAACATTCAAGCACATAAACACTTTTAGAATTTTTTTTTTTAACAAAAGGTTCAGTAAGTGAAGGCTTCATATTGATTGTCAACTTCAGGTCAAACTAAATTTAAATATTTTAACTGTTTTATTTTACATTTATTTTATAAATGGTTTACAATTTGTAACAGTGTTACCAGAATTTTGACCTAAATCTTTTTTTTTTATTTTTTTTTTTTACAAATTTACAATCTACTCTGCTTTACTGCAAACATTTGTGTTCTTTCTCAGAGTGAAATTTTCTTGAAATTGTGTTTCTTGAACGGCCCTTAATAATTAAAACGTCATAGTAGTTTTTAACATAATTAAATATCAATCTAAATGTTGGTCTCAAAATATGGCAGTTTTGTGTATTTTAAAGTTCATATCATGTTAGATAATTGTGTTATTGATTAAACATATTTAATAGTTCCAATACAGAAACATGGGAGTTTTGCCTAAAATGTTTTTTTAAAAATAACTGGAAGATCAGTGTACTTCATTCATGGAAAGTTTCAGGGACGTATAATTCATTTATAAAAAGTCTTAAATTATTGTAATATTTTATAGTAGTTGTCTGTTGCATCTGGGATCAATTTTATCTCCATTCACTCCATATTTCTCTCTTTGGATTATTTTGATTATTTAGAAAATATTTTTTTGTTGTTTCATGTCAGACCTGATGGAAGTGAAGGAGAGTGAAGAACTGAGTGAAGTGGAGGAGGAGAAACATCATGTCAAACCTGGAGAAAAACTCTCGAGTCGCTCAAAGACTAAAATTACATTTTTGACGAAAAAAAGAGCCAATAAATCTTTCACCTGCATTGAGTGTGGAAAGAGTTTCACAACCAAACATAGTCTAGAGCGTCACATAAGAGTTCACACTGGAGAGAAGCTGTTCACATGTGATCAATGTGGGAAGAGTTTCACATACAAACATCATCTTGAGCTTCACATGAGAGTTCACACTGGAGAGAAGCCGTTCACATGTGATCAATGTGGGAAAAGTTTCAGTCGATCATCATCCCTTAATGTTCACATGAGGATTCACACCGGAGAGAAGCCATTCACATGTGATCAGTGTGGGAAGAGTTTCACAAACAAATATCATCTTGAGCTTCACATGAGGATTCACACCGGAGAGAAGCCTTTCTCATGTGATCAATGTGAAAAAAAATTCTCTAAGGCACCAGACCTGAAGAGACACCTGACAGTTCATACGAAGGAGAAGCCACATTCATGTTCTGTGTGTGGAAAGAGTTTTTCACTGCTGAAATCTTTACAAAGACATAAAAAAATTCATTCTGGTGTGAGAGAGTACATGTGCTTTGAGTGTGAGAAGACTTTTATTTCTTTGAGCGATTTAAAACGGCATGAAAGAATCCACAGCAGAGAGAAACTGCACACACAATCTGTAAAGATTGAGTTTATTAAAGAGGAAAGTGAGAACATGAGTGATCCAGAACCCTGCAGAATGAAACACACTGAAGATCCTGAAGAACAAAGAGGTTGGTGTTTATTCTTCATTCATTCATGATGCTGAAGAACATTCATGCTAGAAACGTTCAAGCACATAAACACTTTTAGAATTTTTTTTTTTTTAACAAAAGGTCAGTAAGTGAAGGTTTCATATTGATTGTCAACATCAGGTCAAACTAAATTTAAATATTTGAACTGTTTTATTTTACATTTATTTTATATATGGTTTACAATTTGTAACAGTGTTACCAGAATTTTGACCTGAATCATTTAAAAATTTCAAAAATTACAATCTACTCTGCTTTACCACAAACATTTGTGTTCTTTCTCGCTGTGAAATAGGGACGAACATTGAGAATTAGCTTTGGCTAAAATGTTGTAGTATGTAACATGAGTTTATGTAACATACTTGTCCCTATTCAAATAAACTTAAATAAATAATAAAATAAAATTCACTTGATCTTGTGTTTCTTGAACGGCCCTTAATAATTAAAGCGTTTTAGTAGATTTTAACATAATATCAATATAAATGTTGGTCTCAAAATATGGCAATATTGTGTGTTTTAAAGTTCATTTCATGTTAGATAATTGTGTCATTTATCAAACATATTTATGGATGTAAAATAATGTCAAATGTTTTTTAAACAAAAAGCCTGTTGAATTACACTACTTGAAAAAAAAATGCATTGCATTAAGCACTCTTGCATTTTAATATGTTGTATTTTTAGGGCTTGCATATTTATGGGCTGAAATTCAGCATTGCTGAATATTTAAGCAGTGAATATTTCAGTTTAAAACTTCTCCAACACATTTTCATTATTCAATAATCCATTTTCACCTTTCATATTTCACTTCCAAAATATTCAAACTGTTTAATAAAACAACCTACAATATTCAACAGGCAATTTTTGCTCCATTTTTTTACTCTTTGCAAATTCGCTTCCACAAATTCAGTGGTTAGGCTAAAATTTGACAGAAAATTCTACGTTGATATCCAGGAAAAGCAGTAGATTGCCGAGCATACTCTCCATCTGCGACTAACAGCAGATGGTGCAAAAGCGCGTGTTGTGACGAAGACCGAGCAACAGTTAGAGCAAGACATTCATTCATAAAACTCATTTACAGCAATGTAAGTGTATTTGTGATTATGATGGCTGTTTTATGTTCAATTCAGTGTCTTCACGGTTACTTTTCCTGTGTAGCCTACATGCATCTTTCTCTACTGTGAACGAGATTATAATGTTTTTCCCCCGATGAGGATGTAGCCTACAGATCCAATGTTACATTTTAGGTTGACATATATTTCTCTTGGTTGTTTAGTGGATTTAACTTTAAATTGCTGCAATGTGCTGCATGCAGGCTATTGGGGTTTCCCTCAATACTTCAGGATTCCCCTTCTGGGAAAAACTTAGATTTTGGAGAGAGAGAGAGATTGAGAGAGAGAGAGAGAGAGTATTAATTGATCAAGTGTTGCATATGGGAATTTCATGTTTTGTTCTATTATAGCGCCACCAAGAGGCTCAGTCCTCTTGTTTTTTTACGTGTCCTTAGAGTGAGCCCATACATATGTGTGTCAATTTTGGTGAAAATATCTCAATTCACTTCGAAGTTATAGACATTTATATGAAAAAACACATAAAAAATGACTGACACATGAATTTGATTGGATTTTACTACCCCTTACTATCAATATTTTCGCATTTGGGCATTGGTGTATGGCTATCGACCTATGTTTCCAAACTTCTGACGGTGGTTTCGTCTCGATCGGACTAGCGGTTTCGAAGATAACGGCAAATGTTTTTTAAGTGCTAAATCACAACGCTACACAAACCGTAAGGCGAAACCTAGCATGTTTGGTATCGTTCTAAGGAGACAAGTCTCGTGAAAATAAGTCGACCACACCCAAAGTTATAAGCATATGTAGAGTACACAGGGAAAGTAACAATGAAGTTATTGAATAAAACATAAACACAACTTTTGTGTCTTTGTCATCTTTTCCGCATATTCTGACCCAGATAATCATTTTCATTTTATGAATGGAATGGTTTGCTCTAACTGTTGCTCTGGTCTTTGTCAACACGCGCTTGCACCCCCTGCTGGTGAGGTTGACTAACAGCAGATGGAGAGTATGCTTGGCAATCTACTGCTTTTCCTGGATTTCAACGTAGAATTTTCTGTCGAATTTGAACCACTGAATTTGTGGGAGCGAATTTGCAAAAAGAAAGAAAATTGCCTGTTGAATATTATAGGCTGTATTTTTAAACAGTTTGCATATTTTGGAAGTGAAATATGAAAGATTAATATGGATTATTGAATTTTTAATAATGAAAATGTGTTTGAGAAGTTTTGAATTGAAATTTTCACTGCATAAATATTCAACCATGCTGAATTTCAGCCCATAAAAATGCAAGCCTTAAAAATACAATGCATTAAAATGCAAACATGCTTAATGCAATGCATATTTTTTTCAAGTAGTGCAATTCAACAGGCTTTTTGTTTCAAAAACATTTGACATTATTTTACTTCCATACATATTTAATAGTTCTCAATACAGAAACATGGAATTTGTGCCTAAAATGTTTTTAAAAAATAACTGGAAGATCAATGTACTTCATTCATGGAAAATGTCAGGGACGTACAATTAATTTATAAAAAGTTTTAAATTATTGTAATATTTTATAGTAGTTGTCTGTTGCATTCATCTCCATTCACTCCATATTTCTCTCTTTGGATTATTTACATTATTTAGAAAATTTGAAAATGAATGTTTTTCTTTCATTTCAGACCTGATGGAAGTGAAGGAGGAGAGTGAAGAACTGAGTGAAGTGAAGGAGGAGAGTGAAGAACTGAGTGAATTGAAGGAGGAGAGTGAAGAACTGAGTGAAGTGAAGGAGGAAAAACATCAGGTCAAACCTGGAGAAAAACCTTTGAGTCACTCAAAGACTAAAAATAATTTTTTAAAGAAAAGAACACCCAAGAAATCTTTCACCTGCACTCAGTGTGGAAAGAGTTTCACAACCAAACATAGTCTAAAGCGTCACACGAGAGTTCACACTGGAGAGAAGCCGTTCACATGTGATCAATGTGGGAAGAGTTTCACATACACACATCATCTTGAGCTTCACATGAGAGTTCACACTGGAGAAAAGCCATTCACATGTGATCAATGTGGGAATAGTTTCAGTCATTCATCATCCCTTAATGTTCACATGAGGATTCACACCGGAGAGAAGCCGTTCACATGTGATCATTGTGAAAAAAAATTCCCTAAGGCATCAGACCTGAAGAGACACCTGACAGTTCATACGAAGGGGAAGCCACATGCATGTCCTGTATGTGGAAAGTGTTTCTGTTTTAAAAGTAACCTGAAGCCACATATGAAGATCCATGCAGTGGAGAAACACATCAACACAGTCTGAAGCCCTGACACGAGCGACAGTGACCGTTGGCAACAGAATGTGGGCGTGTCAAGTAGGGCTGACTTCTAATAGTCGAGGATTCGACGATTCGATTCGGAGAGGTCTGATTCGACTATGAACCTCATAGTCGAATACATGGGCGTCAGTTTGGTTTGAAATGTGCTGGGGACAGAGACGCATTCGCATTTTCAGAAGGGCTGGGTACCATTTTTATTTTATTTTTTTCGCTTTTGCGCAGGTCATGTTTTGAAAGACGATGTCCTGTAGCTTACTAATGTAAATAAATAAAAATGTATTCAAAAATCTGCTTCACGTTTTCAGCAGGGCTGCGGAGCCGCTGTGAGTTGACTCCACACGGTTTTCATGTGCGTTAAAAAGCTTTACGTGGTTTAATGTACCTAAACAATGATTACCAAATTCCCCTCTCATGTTGCTCCTCATAACCACTGAAAATGGTAAAAAAAATCGAACCCAGAGTCCAATTATTATGGACGTTATCTGATATTAAGCGTTTCTGCTTCACATTTTCAGCAGGGCTGCGGAGCGGCTGTGAGTTGACTCCACACGGTTCTCATGTGCGTTAAAAAGCTGACTCCACACGGTTCTCATGTGCGTTAAAAAGCTGACTCCACACGGTTCTCATGTGCGTTAAAAAGCTTTACGTTGTTTAATGTACCTAAACAACGATTACCAAATTTCCCTCTCATGTTGCTCCTCATAACCACTGAAAATGGTAAAAAAAATCGAACCCAGAGTCCATTATTATGGACGTTATCTGATATTAAGCGTTTCTGCTTCACATTTTCAGCAGGGCAGCGGAGCGGCTGTGAGTTGACTCCACGCGGTTCTCATGGGCGTGAAAAAGCTTTACATGGTTTAATGTACCTAAACAACCATCACCAAATTTCTCTCTCATATTGCTCCTCATGTTTATGAAATGTTATGATATATGTGTGATATATATGTGTTTTTTAGCTCTTTTGTTTGAAATGGAAAAAATCTAGCTGCTATCAAAAAAAAAAAAAAAGAAAAAGAAAAAAAGGTTCGACTATCAGTCGACTACGGCAAAATCTAACGAATCAGATTCGACTATGAAAATCCTTAGTCGAAAACAGCCCTAGTGTCAAGCGACAAGAGTGACAAAAGTGACAAAACTTGAAAATGTTCAACTTTATGCAAATGAGAAGCAATTTTCGTTAGTGACAACCAATAGGAAAGAAGATTTTCAGTGGAGCTCACGTCACCGTCTCGAGTGCAGGCAAGACAGAAGAGTTCGAGGGTGATTTCACTTTTATGATTTGACTGTGCCCACATACATGGATATAATAAAATGATGCATGGAAAAGAAACATACATTTATATGTAAGTTTTCAGTTCATTTTACAGTTTCCCCTGCATTATGTGGATTTTAAAGGACAAGAAAATGGATTTTTTGTCAAATTCAAATGACGTTTTAGTAACTGATGACAGTATAAGTGAGTTTAATTTGTTGATTGATCGATCGTTAATGTAGTTAAATATTTAATGCACTGCACTGCTGTGGTTAATATAACAACACTCTACCAACAGCATAATATTACTTTTAAATCTATTAAGACCAATTCCTAGTCAAATTAGAATCATATCTTAGTTTTATATAACACTTGTGATGGTATATTCTATAGATATGCTCAGACGTGCAGACTACCAATAACATTAGAGCGACAGCACTAGGAACGCCCACAAGCGACTTCACTGTACAGAGACTAGCGACATGCAGCAACAAAATCGCTGGCGGTGTGAACGGGGCTTGAGATCACATTAAGTAGTTCATCTTTATGTGCTGAGAAATAAAAGCTGCTTTTCCACCTTCAGAAAAGGTTCCAGTTGTGTTTCCACTTGAGCCTGGTACAGCACAATTACAAACCGTTCTCGGCCCTGAACTCTCAGCACACTTGGCTAACCGTGCCGAACCATGATGGTTGAATGTGTGTAGTGACATCGCCACTCAGGATTGGTCACTTGTCTGTTGCCTGGGCTGGGTTCAGCCCCGACAAAACGTTGCACAATGTTTTTTAAATAGAAACTGTAATGCGTTGAACACACTGTTCTGATGATGCAAGAGTTGCATCTATGGCAGCTGAGAAGGCTATTCTTTGTGTTCTTTGTGAAGAATTTTCGGAGCCTGATGAAGTCGGTATAAATATGTTTTTTATACTACAAAATATGCCCGATGTTACAGTTACTGCACTTGCCGCCCAGAACAAAAGAGAACATCCCAATCGAGTGAAGGGATTGCTGAAACTGAAGCACACATCTTACCTAATTCAGACTAAAACACATCTATTTAGCCTCACATACTGACTTTATTTGTAGTTCATACTGTTAAAGCATTAATTGTTGGAGACTTTAATATCCATGTAGATAATCAAAATGATGCGTTAGGGGCTGCGTTTACAGATTTATTAAACTCCTTTGGGGTCAAGCAAAACATTACCGGACCGACTCATCGATTTAATCATACACTCGATTTAATTATATCACATGGAACCGATCCAACCGATATAGATATCATTCCACAAAGTGACGATGTCACTGACCATTACATGGTAACTTGCATATTACGTACTCCTGTAATATATCATGCTGCGCCGCGTTATCGATTAGGCAGAACAATCCTTCCATCCACCATAGATAATTTTTCAAACAGCTTATCGGATCTGTCTCAGCTGCTCAGTGAACCCAAACAAACAGATGAACTTGAGGAATTAACTAGCACTATGAGCACCATTCTCTCTGGATCATTGGATATTGTTGCGCCCATTAGATTAAAAAAGGTCAGAGAGAAAAGTAAAGCACCATGGTACAACAGTACTACGCGTGTTCTAAAGAGAGAAACCCGTAATTTAGAGCGTAAATGGAAACAAACCAACTTAGAGGTCTTTAGAATCGCATGGAAAGACAGTATGTCACGTTATAAAAAGGCCCTAAAAGCGGCCAGGGCTGAGCATCTACGCAAACTAATAGAAAACAACCATAACAATCCTAAGTTCTTATTTAACACCGTGGCGAGACTAACAAATAAACAGATGTCTCCTGAACAAAGTATTCCATTACAGTTTAGTAGTAATGATTTCATGAAGTTCTTCACTGAGAAAATAGAAAACATCAGAACCACAATTGTAAACGTTCAATCCTCAATCGCGCCTTATAATTCAGCCTCAATTATCACGCCGCAAGAACAATTACAGTGCTTTTCAACTATAGAACAAAAAGAGTTAAATAAATTTATCATTTCCTCTAAAACAACAACATGTTTATTAGATCCCATACCAACTAAACTATTGAAAGAAGTGTTACCTGTAGTGGAAGAGCCTCTCCTCAATATTATTAACTCGTCTTTATCTTTAGGTTATGTTCCAAAAACATTTAAACTGGCAGTTATAAAACCTCTCATTAAGAAACCACAATTAGATCCGAATAATCTAGTAAATTATAGACCCATTTCAAATCTACCTTTTATGTCTAAAATACTAGAAAAAGTTGTGTCCGCTCAACTGGGCTCTTTCTTACAAGAAAATGACACCTATGAAAAGTTTCAGTCTGGATTCAGGCCGCATCATAGCACTGAAACTGCGCTCGTTAAAATCACAAATGATTTACTTTTAGCTTCTGACCAAGGCTGTATCTCAATATTAGTTTTACTTGATCTTAGTGCTGCGTTCGATACTATAGATCATACAATACTCTTAGATCGACTACAAAATTATACTGGTGTTCAAGGACAAGCATTAAGCTGGTTCAGATCATACTTATCTGACCGCTACCATTTTGTTTATTTAAATGGAGAAAAATCTATCATAACTCCAGTAAACTATGGAGTGCCGCAGGGATCTGTGTTAGGCCCTCTATTATTCTCAATATATATGCTACCACTTGGAAATATTATAAGGAAACATGGAATTAGTTTCCATTGTTATGCTGATGACACTCAAATCTATATTTCATCACGGCCAGATGAAAACGCTAAATTATCCAAATTGACAGAGTGTGTTAAAGATATAAAAGATTGGATGACGCATAATTTTCTTTTATTAAATCCAGACAAGACAGAGGTACTACTTATCGGTTCAAAAAACCACCCACAAAACCTCTCACAATACAACTTTAACATAGTAGGATGTCCTGTTACTTCATCCTCTACAGTAAAAGACCTGGGTGTTATATTAGACTGCAACCTGTCTTTTGAAAATCATATTTCATATGTTACAAGAACAGCCTTTTTCCACCTTAGAAACATTGCTAAGCTACGTAATATGCTATCAGTTTCTGACGCAGAAAAGTTAGTTCATGCATTCATGACCTCGAGACTAGATTACTGTAATGCGTTATTAGCCGGTTGTCCTGCATCCTTAATAAACAAGCTACAGTTAGTCCAAAATGCCACCGCTAGAGTTCTAACTAGATCAAGAAAATATGATCATATAACACCGATTTTATCATCCCTACATTGGTTACCTATAAAGTCCCGTATTAATTACAAGGTATTGCTACTGACTTATAAAGCCCTAAACGGCTTAGCTCCAGTCTATTTAACCGATCTTCTATCGCCCTATAATCCATCGCGCTCTTTAAGGTCACTAAATTCGAGGCTTTTGGTCATACCTAGGATATCTAGGTCCACCAAAGGAGGGAGAGCATTTTCACATTTAGCACCAAAACTCTGGAATAGTCTTCCGGATACTGTTCGTTGCTCAGACTCGCTCTCCCAGTTTAAAACTAGATTAAAGACGCATCTCTTCAGCCAGGCATTCATATAATACTTTTAATCCTACAGTTAAATCCGACCTCTAGTTCATAAACGCCAGAGGAGAACTGGCCCCCGACTGAGCCCGGGTTCTCCCAAGGTTTTTTTTTTCTCCATTAGGTCACCTGATGGAGTTTTTCGGTTCCTTGCCACTGTTGCCTTTGGCTTGCTCAGTTGGGGATATTTGGGGATATTTAATTAAATTAATCAATCAACGATACTATTGATCAGCATTACCGAACGTAGACGTTCCACTAGAAACAAACATTGATGTATTGTTCTAATTTATTACTGTGAAGCTGCTTTGATACAACCTGTGTTGTGAAAAGCGCTATATAAATAAACTTGACTTGACTTGACTTGACTTTTAATACCCTGTATTTTCTTTCTCATTTTTAGGAAAAGCACTTAATTACCATTGTTTATTTCTATACCAAATGTCATACACTTGCAATGAAGCTAAAAATATAAACAACTGCATCATTATGTTGATATCCTATATTTTTACAATAAAACTTACGACAAACATGTCGTCTAATATCCTCAGTTGTTGCGTATACCGAGCTGCATCAAACACATTTGTAAATTACTTTCCTTGAACCCATTGTGCGAGTTCACTTTAATACTGCATGCTTTATATACATGTTGCTGCTGATTGGACTGCAGTTCTGACACACCCACCAAACAAGAGAAAACGTATCTCAAACCCCGTTACACACCGGTGCACGCCGTTTCCAGGAAACATGACGTTCAACCCGGAAACCGTAGCAAAACGTTGCACACTGTTTTGAACTTGAACGTGCCCCTGGTTACCAGTTTCTCTGTTGCTGGCTAAGCAACATAAAATCAATTTGAGTGCTGTAAACACAAACTTATAATAAAATTAAAAGTAACAACATAGTTCCTGTGCTCTCCAACAATGTTATTTTTCAAATGCGTTTTGTCCATAGAAATATTTTTCACTGCTGTAAATTGACATGATTGAGCAGACACAATTAATCTATAATTAGCTTGGTTGTTGATTATTTTCATGATCGATTTCATCAATTAGTTCTTGCAGCCCTAGTTAATAAAATTATTTTGATCATCAGAAAAATGTAATAAAATGAAACATCATGATACTGAAGAACAAAGTGGTTGGTATTTATTCTTGATTCCTCATTCATTCATCGAGATTTACATTGTTTCATGTCAAGAATATAAAAAGACATTAAACTAATTAGATATTAAATAATTTTGACATTGAACATTCTTGAGTTTGTCATTTTAGACATTCACACTGGGCTGGAATATGCAACTGCTAATGATGCTGTAAAGGCCACCCATTGGCCCAACAATGTCACGGTTTATGGTTTCACTAACTCGCCCTCACTATGTTGTGTGTGTGTTTGTGTGTGGTGGGTGTGGCTCATTATTGCTGCTGATGAGCGGATCAGCGGCAACAGAGTCTTATGATTGGCATCCTATTTATTGTCTGTTATTTCGTCCTATTCTTGTCAGATCGTTGTGGTTCACCTGAGGCTTTCTCCGTGCTTTCGGTTTCTGAGACTTTATCCCTGCTTCTTGCCTTTTTCATCTCCTGTGTTCCTAAGGATTATTTGTTGTGCCCTGGACTTATCTGTCCATTGCGTCCATGCGTTAGCATCATTCTCTGCCCACGTCGAATGACCAGCATCTCTATCTATTTTCCTGCATTTACAATAAACATCCCTGTTTCACTCGCAAGTGGATCTTTTGCCTTCATTTACAGAACCTGACATAACGATCTGACCACGATGGATTCAGCGAGTGCACCCGAACTACAGGAATTTCTTGCAAACAACAGTGTTCGCATGGACCTGCAGGACGAACAGTTAGTCGCTACTGGTCGGGCTATACAGGCTCTGGTAACACAGGTGTCCGAGCTCACCTCTCAATTTCAACAACTGAGATTGCCCACTGCGCCACCCCCGTTCCCCACGATCCACCCAACATCAACCAGCACGAGCCGCGCATTCCGACGCCTGAGAGGTATTCCGGTGAGCTGAACTCTGCAGAACCTTTATGACTTAGTGTACCATCTCCTTTTTTTTCTCCAGCCTGTAACCTTCACTTCTGAGCAGTCTAAAGTGGCGTTGGTGATGACTCCTCTCTCCGGACGCGCGGCTCTGTGGGGAATGGCGGTGTGGGAGAACCAACATCCCTGCTGTTCATCGCTCCATGCACTCGGAGAGGAGATGAGACGAGTGTTCGACTGTGCGGTAGAACCGTCTCCGATTTCTTTGCACTCCGACTCTGGCAGCCGAGTGCAAATGGAACGAGGAGGCGCAGTGGGACATGTTCCTGCATGGGTTGGCGGAGCGTGTTCAACGTGAGATATATACTTTGGAGCTACCTAGGACTCTGGACGGACTTATTGAGTTGGCATTGCGCTTGGATGCACGTTTACAGCAAAGAGAGAGTCGCTCACACCAGGCTTTGGTGCCCACATTCCCTGAGTATTCCAGTTCCAGAGGTGAGAACACGGTCATCCCACTGTTCGATCCTGAAACCATGCAGGTAGGTCGAGCTCGGCCTTCACGGGAGGAGAGAGAGCGTTGGAGAGCGAGTGGACTCTGCCTCTACTGCGGCAAGGCCGGACATTTCATTGCTTCATGTTCATTAAAAGATCAAGCCCGATAGTAGGACGGAGGTTACTGTCGGGTGGGCTAACCATGAATAAATCCTCTACCACTCTCCTCCCGGTAATACTGCAATGGGCAGACCATTTTCACGATTGCCAGGCACTCATAGACTCTGGAGCTGAGGGGAAGATTGTGGTTTAAAGTGAGCTTTAAGTAAAAGTGTAATATTTATCTTTTAAATTAAATTATGTAGCTTGATGCTACATGTTGCTCTAATTTGCAGGAGTTTTCTATTCCATAATCTTATTTGTTAAAATATATATATTCTTAAGATAATAGGTGGATCTTGATACTATGTACAAACTAAACCACCTGGATCCTAGACCTGCGGTCCTGAAACTGCAGCCGCCGCTATATCATCCAGTTCGGTAGGTGGCGCTGTCACAAAAAAACTAGGGTCCTGGAGCTGTGGTCCTGAAACTGCAGCCTCCGGTTGTGCAGGAACACTCTACTGGCCTTTTGAGAGTAAAATTCAAGCATTAATCAAGGACTTTCAAGTCCATCACACTTTTTCCAGCACTTACATTTTGTTTAATATTATCCTTAAATATTATTTTAATTATATTTTTAGTGTGATGACCAAAACCATGATTTGTTCATCCTTCAAAGATTGTCCCCATTTGTAAAACTAAACGTTTCAAAGTGAAGGAAAACTTATACTTGGCAAACCAACATACTGTATGTTTTTAAAAATTTGAAATTATCACTATAAACAGTAGATGGCGGCAGAGGAGCGCCTATTGACTCATAAGCCATTTCCACTCCATAATAGTGTTTTTCTAGGGCTGCCACTATTGAGTATTTGTTTCATATTCCAGTCGCAAAAGTCAAACAAATATGTTGAAATATGTTATATTTAGCATTTTATATGCAGCTAATGGCTACACCTTGCTTAGCAATACTGTCAACATTCTTTATTCATATGAAAATACCCCAAATCACACGAAAATCACACACAAACCACATTTACTCGAAATGGTGCATTTATTAGCTTCTTGTTTCAGGTGAAGAGATCTGTCTTTCCCAGCAGGCACAGGATATAGACTACAGCGTCGGTCAGTCGTTGGATTTTGGTTGAAAATGAAAGTCGGGTTGACGTCTAAATTCAATGTTTGTTTGACGTCAAGCTCCAACGTTGGGCAGTCGTTGAATTCTGGTTGGAATAAACCAAACAAAAAGGTGAAATGCATGGCCGTACACTTATTACCAGCCTCACTTAAAACTAACCAGATTTACTTTATTTAATTTCCATTTTAATGAAATCATATTTTGCATTTTAAAGTCACCATGATGGTGGTTAGCGTTTGCTTTAGTTGGACTCTTGGACACTGATATTATTCAGTGTCTAATGCTTTGATTATGTGGGACTTGTGGTTTTACTATTGTTTTATTCATAATATAAGTAATTTGATTCTACAGCATATCTAGCAGTGTTGTTTATCAAATAATATACTTGGTTTTTAAAAACTATTTAGCACACAAAAACCTTTCATCTATGGCATTACTTAGATAAGGGTGAGTTTTGATCGGTGGTACCCAGCATGCACTGCAGCATGAAGCATTTCATTGATTGTCACCATTGTTGAGAGTCATACACTGATTCTTGATTATTTGACAAACAAAATTGCTCTCATGCTGTAAAATTAAATGGCTTCTATTATAAAACAATATTAAAAACACAAGTCCTATGTTATCAAAACAGACACTGAATAAGATCAGAGATTCAAGCAATTACAAGATCTCATTTTCTCTAGGCTCTTTTGCCACAACAAATTTGCTTTATAAGCACACAATTACACAGAGAAAATGTTATACTAGAAAGTCAAGGGTCAAGAGCACAACTAAAGCAAACGCTAACCACCGTCATGGTGACTTTAAAATACAACTATTGATTTCATTAAAACGGAAATGAAATAAAGTAAACCTGGTTATTAATAAGTGAAGCTGGTAATGCTGTTTGTGGAGTTGTTTAATCCTCTTCTTCATTTTTTTTGCGGTGCTTATTCCAACCAAAATTCAACATCTGTCTGACGTTGGAGCTTGACGACAAACAAACGTCAACCTGACTTTCATTTTCAACCAAAATATGACGTCTGACTGACGTTGAATTAGTTGGAGTCCAACGTCTTCCTGACGTCACGTTGACCTACTGTGTTCAGTGTGTTTCATTCTGCAGGGTTCTGGATCACTCATGTTCTCACTGTCCTCTTTAATAAACTCAGTCTTTGCAGATTTCAGCTCTTCCTGATGCTTTCATGCTCATCTTTACTTGTAGCTGATTGGAATATTCCAGCATTTATAGGAGAATTACAGTGGGAGGAGCTTCACTGACCATGTGACTGCTGTGGGAGGAGCTGGGCTGAGTTTCCCGAAACCTTAACGCTACGTCGTTCTTAAGTTACACCTTAAGTTGTACCTTATCGTTAATACGTGTTTCCCAAAACATTCTTAGTTAAGTATACCTTCTGTAAGTCATACGTTCGAAAGGTTGGTCTGGACCACTCTTAGCTTTACCTTATCACTGTTGCAGGTCTATACGAATATAATTATCTAGTTTTAATACACCCAGACAGTGTTCAGTTAGGCTAATTCAAGTGTTTTCATGCAAAGAATAAAATTGTCAATCACACTGATTGTTGTTAGAATTTTAATTATATTACATTATTAATTTAATAAAAGAGCGCTTTTAAAGGCCAGTGAAAACATAGGCTACTGTCAGAAGTTCTATTCGGACGCTAATATTGTTTCTCATGGGCTCATCCGGTATTTTAAACATTTACAGGGGTAAGTCTGTGATTTTAGTGCCGTCCGAATCTATAATATCAGTGTTTTTTCTCACCCAACCCGGTGATTTTTTTTTTTTACACAAAAATCCCTGTCCAAATTGTTATTTTGTATTTAGTATTGTATTTTGACAAACAGGTCGTGTGGTAAATTAATTGCCGTCTGAATCCACATCTCTGAGTTTACAAGAAGAGATTCAAAATCCACTGTTTAAATCCTTTTTGATCACTGCCGAGCACCGTACGTAAGATGTTAACTTTACGCTGGAAAGTATTTACAAGAACAATATTTCATCGCAGCTCCACCTCAGCGAACAAAAATGGGAAAGAGATGAAAGCACGTACATTTTTTTAAATGGTTATTGTGGCAGCAATATATATGTTACAATTTTAAAATATGTAGGCTAGGCTATTATAGTTTGGATTATTTTTAATAATATCCAATAGTCCTAATAAATGTAATTTCAACTATTTCTGAAGTGCTTCTTTTATAAAGAACACCGCTTTTTAGCATAAAGCAGTGAAACAGCGCCTGGACAAGAGAAAAATTGATTCTCGAGCCATCGATATCAACCAATTCAGCAGCATCGCCACGGACAGCACCGGGTAACGTCACACGTAAGAAGGTATATCTTAAGCAGCTTCCTAAGGTATGGTTCGGGGAACACGCCTAGTAATGTTATACCTTCAGTTAAGTTATACCTTACGAGTCTTCGTAGCGCGCTAAGAGACAACGTTATCGGGAAACTCAGACCGGGGGGCTGTTCCATAAAAGACGCTTAGAAAAGCGGGGATTAAACTCCAAAACCGGACTTGAATGAGCCTAACAAATGAGTTGGGGCTAAAGTGGTTCCATAAAAGTTAATTGAAGCTCACGCAATCTCACTAATTTGATCCAGGTTTATCTAGTCTAGATAATTGCGTGTGCACGCGTTTCTTAAGCAGCCCTAGAGGTCGATCGTGGATCAAATCGATCCACCATCAAACAGCGTATATTTTGCGCTGTTTTATGCGTTTGTGACATGTTTTTTTTCCCCCTCAGTTCAAAACTGACATTTTACAGTTATATTCTCCATCTGTAAATGTTCAAAAGTCATGCAAATGTATCCATTTTGCTGCTAATTTTCATATTGAACGAGCGCTGCTGCGCGCATGCGCGCCAAATAGGAGCGCAATAATTCTGACTAAAATATACATTTTGCTTGGAAAATTAATATGCGATATTTTATAACAATAGAAATATCTTCGAATTATAATAATTTATCTTTAGGATGTTGGATAAGTTGCACTGAACTTCTAGCGAACATAAGTAGCCTATAATTCAGGGAAGATTTTTTTTAAGAAACTAAATATATAGAGATACAAAATATAGTTTTGGGTATAGGACCTATGCTACTTAATAAATATGATGTATACTTATTTAGAATGCTGAGAATTACAGCTTTTAATGCAATCATTTTTGGAGAAAGCAAGAATCCCCAGTTTTAAATGAGTAGATTTAGTTTCTAAAGTACATTATGGAGAGGATAACATGAAATTAAGAGCAAATATACATTTTGAAAAGATATGTGCAACTCTAAAATCAAAGAATATTCCATAAAATAAAGGAATATATGAAGAGTTCAGATGCAAAAGCCTCTAAGTGCCATCTGAAATTTCCTTCTAGAATGATCATTTTTATCAAGCTTGTATGTTTATGTTCACTTATTTCACTTTTATGGCAATGAAAATTACCTATTAATTGTCATTAAAGTTAAATTACTGAACTTAAATATACGAGCTTGATAAAAATACTAATTTTAGAAGAAAATTTCAGATGGCACTTAGAGGCTTTTGCATCTCAACTCTTCATATATTAGCCTACATTATTTTTATATAACCCTCCCTCCCTTTTATTTCTAGTTATTTGTAATTTTATTGTATTTACTTATTTAATATTGAATATTTTATATTCAAATAATATTACTTGAATAACTATTAGGAATTATGTGTCATTATAAGAGTTTGATATAAATATGTTAATGTTAAAATTTTATTACTATTTATTTATTGTTTTTTGTCTTTTCCCCCTTAAATCATATGTAAAAGTGTCTATGTACTTTTTGGTTATTGTTCTAATCATGTGTGTTTTTAGGCTATGTGTTGGTGGGTATTATCACAAAAGAAAAAAAGTAGAAGGAAAAATAAGGAATATTTATTGGGGGAAAATATGATGTCTTTAAAGGAACTGTCAATTTGTATAATTGTGTTAAATGTGTTTGAATTGAAAGACATAATAAAGTACATTATTATATATATATATATATATATATATATATATATATATATATATATATATATATATATATATATACACTAAAATATTTGTTATTTGGACATTATGTGCCTTATTTAGAATTTTAAACGTGTGTGTATATTTGTATGATAGCAATAACTGTAAAGGGACTATTGTAATGTAGGCTAATATACTGTCAATTACTAAGCTCAGATTCATCTTACCAGTTAAAATTTATACTCTGCTTTTGTAATTATTTATTTTTAATTTTGTGATTTTAACTTCTGCTTTACAAAGCTTTTTTTCAGATTGTGTTCTAATGTTCTTCTAATAATCATAAACATGTACTACAGCTGCCAAACAAAACCAGAGAGAAATGTATTCATAAATCTTTAAAACAATCTAATTAAATCTTGGGCACAAAACATTCAGCCAGTAAAAAAAGAAAACCTGTGTGTATATATATAGGTCTATATTGTCTAATTTATCATTGTAGCCTTATTTAAGCTTATTTTCTGTATACTGTGTATTTATTTTTGGACTAATAGTGGTTAATAAAGTCCAATAATGGTATGAGAGAGTGTCAGTGGTAATATCATTGTGTTCTTTTTGGTCATTGTTAGAGGATCTGTGTAACAGCTGAGGCTTAGCCTGACAGTTAGCCTGCCCTGGATCAGGCTAGTTTCCCAGCATAAGTTGCCAGGGTAACTGAGTTTGAACTATTTTAAGTTTGCTTTATGAAACAGAATCCACCGACAATAAGCCTGACTAACCGAAATAAGCCTGGCTTATACTCTAATCTTGGTTTATGGAACAGCCCCCTGATCTGCAAAAATCTAAATATATCAGTTACTGAGCTTGTTTTAATACTAAAAGACACATCTAAGCATTTATGCCTGTTTGTCTGTCTATTGTAAAGTAACTGATGCTAATTCACAACTTATTTTATTACTAACCTGAACATTATCCAGCTTCTTCATTAAAATTAAGGGTGGGGAAAAAAATGTGTACTCGGATCGCGATTCTCTCTCCAACTATTCTGGATCGATTCTGTGGGGGAATTTTTTAATTGTGGACCTCCAAATACACACACATACACACACATGAGAATATTAGCAGCTCCAGAGATTGCTTAACATAGACACGTTACAAGCGCAAAGGAAGGAAGAACGACCATACAGGCCTAAGGCCAAGAGTGACGCAAGAGGATGTTCTAGCTGAAGCCATGGAAGACTAAGTTCCTGTTCCCCGCACCTAAGTCACAAGATTTCGTTACTTGCTCAGCTTAAGAGGAAGTGCAAGTTTAGTTTAAGTATGTCTGTAAATGCATATGACAAGTGTGTGCATTGGTGTTCATTTTTTTGTGTGCATCTCTATCTAGTGAGAGTTAGTTCTCTCTTCTAGATCTTTTTTCTTTTTATTGCTCAGAACGCCTTGCTGTTATTTTTTTGGCTTTTTTGACTCGAAAGCTTGATAGCTTAATTTTTAACAGATTTATCGCTTGGACTGCTTATAGGGAAGTAGCTCTTTGTAAAACATAGGACTGCTGCCGTAAAAATGGATAAGCTGAAGTACTATAATCTGTAACCTTTTGATATTTTGCTACAAGAATTGATCATTGTTTAACCAGTATTTTTCTCTTTTGTTTAAATAAACCTTTCTTTTATAAAGACAAAAAGTTTTCAGTCTTACTTCAGCTCTACAAAGAAAGTATTATAGCAATATAAAAGGCAGTAGAAGCCTACATCTTACTGACCGGGACAAGAAGGATCCAGAAGCTTCCACAGGAGGGTAAGCATAACATATATTTTAAGTCAAAGATTGTTATTGTTTCATATGGTTTTGGGACATACCTAGATTAACTGGTATAACAAACAAGCTAGTGAGGATAAAACCTATTAAAAATAGTAATATTACACTGATAAGATACATTTACCTTCATAGACAGCCTTCTTTTTTATCCCCATTATAATTTCTGTTGTCAGTGTTTCTTTGTCTGGACATAAACACTGTACACACGCTGCCTGGTATCGGCTGTTGCATCGGGCCATTTTTACGAGTACATGAGCTCAGTATCGGGCTCGGTGCATCCCTACTAGTCACCCTGTTGTGCTAAAAATGTAAATGGATGGGAATATACTTCAGAGATATTTTACTCAAAATTATTTCTAAGGGTACCATTAATTGTGTCCAACGTGTATTAGAGAAAAACAATTATTTCACAATGTGACCCCCTCCCCATTTTAAATTTGTTTACTTCAATGAAAAGTTCGATTTTTGTGGGGTTTTTTTTTTTTTAAATAAAGGATCTGAAGGATTAATGATGCAGATTTATTTTCACCAGCTTTTTTTGTTCATATTTACCAAGGGTACCGACAATTTTGTCCATGTCTGTAATTAGCTTAGCTGCTGTTCGCAACATTAAGCAAAGATAATCATCTAATTGTCATTAATGATTGTCAGTCTCTACACATAAAAACTGTTACGTGTTAGAGATCTAATTACCTTAATACAATGAATGTTATAAAATCAAACCATGTTTCAGTTCATAGTCATGTAGCTGTAGTGGTTGAAGATGAGTGGCATTAGTGTTTGTTTTTGTGTTATTGAGTTTTTATTCATGTCATATTGAGAGAAATAACTATCATCTTTCAGTAGAGCAGTTTTATAGTCTTTTATCATGTATCCTGACTTAAATAATGTGTTTCTAACAGCAAACACTCAGAATAAAGTGAGATGATCTGCTGATGATCCTGAATGGCTTGTTGAATGAGTGTTGATAGTCTGAGGCTCATCAATATTAAGAGATCTGCTGAAAACACTCTTTATTTCATGACAATAGTTCCTGTTTTCACCTCATTTATTATGCTGATGTCTTCAGATCTCCTGTAAATTGACACTTAAAGCTCATTTCATTGGTGTGTATAGACTGAGGGTAATTGTTGGTTGCTATATAGAGATACAGACATAAATGCTTACATTTAGTATTAAAATAAACTAAGAAACTGATAACTTTGATTTTTGATTTTTGTTCTCCTACAGTGAAATTCATCATCAGTGAAGCCCCTCCCACAACAATCACATCATCAGTGAAGCTCCTCCCACAACAATCACATCATCAGTGAAGCTCCTCCCACAACAATCACATCATCAGTGAAGCTCTTCCCACAACAGGCACATGGTCAGTGAAGCTCTTCCCACTGTAATTCTTCAATAAATGCTGGAATATTCCCATCAGCTACAAGTGAAGACGAGCACAATGCATCAGGAACAGTTGATATCTGTAAAGACTGAGTTTATTAAAGAGGAAAGTGAGAACATGAGTGATCCAGAACCCTGCAGAATGAAACACACTGAAGATCCTGAAGAACAAAGAGGTTGGTGTTTATTCTTCATTCATTCATGATGCTGAAGAACATTCATGTTAGAAACATTCAAGCACTTCTTCACATTTAGATAAACAGGTAAACTATGACATAGAAGAATATTTTCTTTTTTGTTTGTTTTCAGAAAATGGTCTGTAAAGGGAGGTTTGAGAAACTGTTGTATTGATTGTCAACCACAGGTCCAACTAAATATTTTAGCTGTTTTATTTTACATTTATAACTGCCATTTTATTGCAACCATCTTATCAAACATTTTTACATTTTTCAATATAGTTTGCTGAGTATTGACACAATTTCCACGATTCGATTCGATTTCTATTCACAAGCTTGCGATTTGATTCGATATTGATTGTTTTGGATATACTGTATATATCAGATAAAGTACATGGCAAATGTTCTCAAGGAAAGAAAATCTCTCAAATAATGTTCTAAACTACACATGGGAGTCAGTTGGTACTACATTACTTTAATATTGAAGGTTAACATTTACTGATTTGTATAAAACACTTAAATTACATTCAAGGATGTTTTTTATAATAATAAAGTTATACTAACGTAACAATTACATAATCATATTTCCACTTTAAATATAAACATTTAAATGGTGACTGTCATAAAAACTTTACTGATTTATTTAAACATGCATTAAATATTTAACATAAAAATTATAATGCATATGTAATGTGGTGCATATAATTATCAAAATGCTCCTCTCTAGAATTAAAGGGGTGGTAATGTATCCCTTTTCACAAGATGTAAAATAAATCTCTGATGTGACAGAGTGTGTGTGTGAAGTTTTAGCTCAAAATACCTCACAGATGTTTTTATATAACATGTTAAAGTCACTCTTTGAGAGTTAGCAAAAAAGCACCGTTTTGTGTCTGGCCCTTTAAATGCAAATGAGCTGCTGCTCCCGACAAAGAGGGCGGAGCTTCAAGAGCTCCTGTGTGTGTGTGTGTGTGTGTGTGTGTGTGTGTGTGTGTGTGTGTGTGTGTGTGTGTGTGTGTGTGTGTGTGTGTGTGTGTGTGTGTGTGTGTGTGTGTGTGTGTGTGTGTCTGTGTGTGTGTGTGTGTGTGTGTGTGTGTGTGTGTGTGTGTGTGTGTGTGTGTGTTTGTGTGTTAGCAGTTCTGATTACCTCATGATGATACACACACTACAATGACAGAAACTGTTCTGCCTTTAATGTTTAAATTGAGTCAGACAAATATAGGGAGACTCAAGAAGAAGTGACATGAAGAATGCAACTGGACGTCTCTGAATGCTTAGTTGATGAATTTATGTTGCTGATGTGGAGTTATCTATCTTCAATTAGCATATTCTGTCATGATAATCTATAAATCTCTGTATAGGAACTGTTGTGACATGCACACAGAGTGACTTTCTATTGCATGTGAAAAGACTGATGCTACAGTTTGAGCTGACTCAAAAATGTGCTCGACTACAACTTTTCCTCTTCTTAACATGGACTGCGTGTTCGGGGGCGGGGATTATGTACATTTTAGGGTTGGTGATGTCACTAACCCGTGTGGAATGTCGTGTAATCCATACCAGCCGTTTGTTGTAGTCCTTAAAAAACTATTTCTTTAAAAGCAAATATCTCCCTTTGCTTTGGACTTTAAGTGTTGCAACTTTGCAGATGTTGTTTATGCTCAAACAGCAACATTACACACTAACTAAAGTTAGAGAATGAAATCATAATCAACCACCCCTTTAATTGTTCTAGCTGACTAATGAGTTATGGTCACTGAATATGTTTTTTTTTTCTTTTTTATGATTTATTTATAATTTTTTATTAAAAGAAAATAAGTAAACAACCAAACAAATAAATAAACAGGTATAAGTAATAATAATAACAAAAAAGGTAAAGGACAAAGAATAAAAAAAGGAATAAGTAAAATAAATATAACATTCTCATCAACCGATAACAGTGGAAAGCTGAGAAATACTAAGAAAGACCAACAAAGTATTAAAGAGCAACTTGCAGGTTAGAAGACCCAACAAGTCAATGTATAGAAAAATAATGTAGGAACTAGATTTTCTTAAAAAAAAATTATAAATACGCTACAGTGGCTTCTGGAGTCGTTTTTGTGAGAAAATTTTACTTCCGCATCTGAAAATGGGCGTGACGGGCGAGAGTCGTGACGTAGCACGAGGGAGAGCGGTCGATTCAAACAACAGGGAAATATGGATTGCAATGACATTTCGGACGCTGAGGAAATTGTTGACGGACCACAGCCATACAATTATGAGCCTGCTAGGCTGCCAAGAGAGCAGGGACAGGCCAGGATTAATGTTAGACAGAACATACTGGAACTTACAATAACAGAAACTAAGCTTTGATCAGGCGTTTGTCATGCTCATTAATATCCGCCCAGACTAACGTTACGTGATATAACTTAGCGGTTTCTCATCGAGAGACAGAGAGATATTTATTCCTGCTAACATTTTTTGTTCCATAGGTGCTTGTGTGGGAAATGCGAGGCAATGTTTACAGCTGAGGAAAGTCAGTGTTGCAGGGAGGTGGATGCATATTGGGCCTTAGTGGAAAATGCCAAACTTCCATGGTTGCAGTTAGTGTTACTACAGTAAATCCATGGTGAATGTTGCTGATCTGTGGACACTGGATAGTTCGTTCATTCATTGCACAATGTTTATTCCTGGTTTCCACGTCAGCGCTGTTTGATCCGTTAATAACGGAGAAATGTGAACATTTCTCACTAGATCTCGCAGCGATGTTATTACTTCAGTGGCGAATTCAAATGCTTTATTTACTGGATCTCGCAGTTAGGCTACAGTGTTGCTTGATCAGGCTCACGCTGCACTGGTCCAAACTGATAAACGGTCCACACAAACACAATAACGAGTAGCTCAGTTTCGTTCCGCTTACATTGCGTTTGCCAGTTGATGTTGTGCTCACGCCTACATCCGGCGGGAGAACCCGAAGATCCGTGCACTGAAAGAGCTCAGGTTACAAATTACAATGGATGTGAATGAAGAAACCGAGTTCTCCGACGAGCATGCCTATGATGGCCCACAGTGATCAGCCTCACATGGTCCTTACTCCGAAATCCCATCCGAGATTCCAACAAATCTCCAGGTCGATAATTCTCCGGAGTGAAATGTGCGCCACAAACGACCGAGTGTGCGGTGACAGACGCGGCAGTGAAGTCTGCTCTCTTCACCTGAACAAAACGCACCCAAGAACGAAAAGCCTTGTTTTTCCTAGAAGGAAAATGATGGACACGATGTCCTGACAGGCTGGATTTTGTGCAACCAGCACAAACACAATAATTTACCATTATGGCTTCTCTAAAACTCGATCTAAAACTTTCTCTGTCGCTCACTACTGCTCTAACTACTACACCCACAATGAGAGCGCTGGCTGAACGCGAGCTCATATTTACCTCGGCATACGTCATATGACGCGTTGCTATAGGGGGAAAGGCGTATTCCAGAGCCTAGCACATTTTCATCAAAATCTCTACAACCAATTAGATTTCATTAGTAATTTCTACATATGTGTTTTTAAAAAACCTCTTCAGACAATATTAAGTATTAATTCAGTTATAAATTTAACCTGCAAGTTGCTCTTTAAGTGCACTTAAAGGAGAACTCCGGTCAATTTTAACATTGAGCTAATTTTTTTGTAAATTTGGAGTGCTGTCAATACAGAGAACAACGACAAAAATCGGTGTTGCCTATACCATGTTATCCTCTTTTTAAAATTTGCACCCTGTTGACTTCAATGGGGCAAGTTTTAAACCTGCTTTTAGCCTCTTAACATCCTTGATGTGTCATTACAAGTGCACAGCTAATGTGAGTGATTCCTTCAGAGTGAACTCGGGTAAATCTGACTGCAGTAGATGTGAAAGATATGAATAAAAATGATGTTATTTCAGTCAGCGCACATACCTGTATTTACATCCTGTTTTCGGTCGAAGTCCACAGTAATCGATTGTCGTGTTCACGCGCATTGGTTTAGTAACCTATGATCACACGCGTGAACTCGACAATCGATTGACAAAAAAGTGACAAAATAACGCCAACATTTTCCTATTTACATGTTGTGATTTGTATAGTCACAGCGTGTACGAATAACAAGGTCACATGAGACACAGCCATCTTCTAACCGTATACATACTGGGAACTATATTCTCAGACGGCGAAGCACTGCTACTTCTGCGGAGTGATTTACTCCAACTCTGAGTGAACTCTCTGCTCTTCACCACAGGGCTTCTCAGGCGCTGCGAGCAAATCACTCTGCCAAAGTAGCAGTGCTTCGCCGTCTGAGAATATAGTTCCCAGTATGCATAGCATCAATCAATCAATATATATATGTATATATATATATATATATTAATGGGGGGGTATATATAGTATGTATGTATATATAGTATTGGGGGGGGGGGGGGGTCACGGATTGTTAAATATGTACATGGGGGGGCCCCAAGGAAAAAGGTTTGGAACCACTGCTCTACTGCATGCTTATGCTTCTCTGTAATGGACAGTCTGTATTCATATTTGTGGGCATAATTGTTAGGGCTTGAACACAACGGGCCAGGTCTCAGTTAGGGCTGGATGTTTTGCCCCGTGCAGTGCTCTAAGCAGTATGCTAGCTGGAGCCGTTTACCTCCAGTCTTTGTGCTAAGCTAGGCTAGCGGTGGGTGCGTCAAACAGAGTTACAGAACGCACGGAGATGAAAAAGGTATGTATGGGCCTATCTAACTCTGGGGGATATGGTGAATAAGCTAAAGTCCCAAAAAGTCGGAATGTTCCTTTAAAACTGAATTCTAATAACATTACAAAGTACTAGCTGGAATGGAAAGGGTTAATCACACATATTAAAGTCCGCATGAACTGGAAGTTGCAAACGACTTTTCTCCAGTGTTGTGACGTATTTCCCAGTGAAAGGGAATATTGAACAGAGGGCAGGGTTTTACTTTAGCGCTCCTCCTCCTTTTTTTTTTTTTTTTATATAGCGCTTTTCACAATACAGATTGTATCAAAGCAGCTTCACAGTATTAAATAAAATAGTACATCAGTGTTTGTTTCTGGTGTAAAACATCCACGTTTGGTAATGCTGATCAATAGCACTGTTGAATCGATTAATCAAATTAAGTATCCCCAACTGAGCAAGCCAAAGGCAACAGTGGCAAGGAACCGAAAAACTCCATCAGGTGACCTAATGGAGAAAAAAAAAAAAAACCTTGGGAGAACCCAGGCTCAGTCGGGGGCCAGTTCTCCTCTGGCGTTTATGAAGTAGAGACCGGATTTAACTGTAAGATTAAAAGTAGGCTATTATATAAATGCCTGGCTGAAGAGGTGCGTCTTTAATCTAGTTTTAAACTGGGAGAGCGAGTCTGAGCAACGAACAGTATCCGGAAGACTATTCCAGAGTTTTGGAGCTAAATGTGAAAATGCTCTCCCTCCTTTGGTGGATCTAGATATCCTAGGTATGACCAAACGCCTCGAATTTAGTGATCTTAAAGAGCGCGATGGATTATAGGGCGATAGAAGGTCCGTTAAATAGACTGGAGCTAAGCCGTTTAGGGCTTTATAAGTCAGTAGCAATACCTTGTAATTAATACGGAACTTTATAGGTAACCAATGTAGTGATGATAAAATTGGTGTTATATGGTCAAATTTTCTTGATCTAGTAAGAACTCTAGCGGCGGCATTTTGGACTAGCTGTAGCTTGTTTATTGAGGATGCAGGACAACCAGCTAATAAAGCATTACAGTAATCTAGTCTCGAGGTCATGAATGCATGAACTAACTTTTCTGCGTCAGAAACTGATAGCATATTACGTAGCTTAGCAATGTTTCTAAGGTGGAAAAAGGCTGTTTTTGTAACATATGAAATATGATTTTCAAAAGACAGGTTGCAGTCTAGTATAACACCCAGGTCTTTTACTGGAGAGGATAAAGTAACAGGACATCCTACTATGTTAAAGTTGTATTGTAAGAGGTTTTGTGGGCGGTTTTTTTAACCGATAAGTATTACCTCTGTCTTATCTGGATTTAATAAAAGAAAATTGTGCGTCATCCAATCTTTTATATCTTTAACACACTCTGTCAGTTTGGATAATTTAGCGTTTTCATCTGGCCGTGATGAAATATATAGTTGAGTGTCATCAGCATAACAATGGAAACTAATTCCATGTTTCCTTATAATATTTCCAAGTGGCAGCATATATATTGAGAATAATAGAGGGCCTAACACAGATCCTTGCGTCACTCCATAGTTTACTGGAGTTATGATCGATTTTTCTCCATTTGAATAGACAAAATGGTAGCGGTCTGATAAGTATGATCTGAACCAGCTTAATGCTTGTCCTTGAACACCGGTATAGTTTTGTAGTCGATCTAAGAGTATTATGTGATCTATAGTATCGAACGCAGCACTAAGATCAAGTAAAACTAGTATTGAGATACAGCCTTGGTCAGAAGCTAAGAGTAAATCATTTGTGATTTTAACGAGCGCAGTTTCAGTGCTATGGTGCGGCCTGAATCCAGACTGAAACTTTTCATAGGTGTCATTTTCTTGCAAGAAAGAGCCCAGTTGGGCAGACACAACTTTTTCTAATATTTTGGACATAAAAGGTAGATTTGAAATGGGTCTATAATTTGCTAGGTTATTTGGGTCTAATTGTGGTTTCTTAATGAGAGGTTTTATAACTGCCAATTTAAATGTTCTTGGAACATGACCTAAAGTTAAAGGAGAACTTGGTAGCTTTTTTAACTTAATAAAACTGTCTAGAAATTATTTGTATGGTTAAACAACCTGTTCTGGTGATATTGGTGACTTTCCCCACTCCCCCCAGCGTTCCCAGGCGGAAAAAACAACCTTGCAACTTGTTCACTACCGTCCCGGCAAGATAGAAATTGGAAGTCTCGTGAGAAGCAAAAGCGAGAACGAGAACGAGCGCGAAACACAAATTGCTTTACGGCAATTCGACATAAACACACACGCATGTATGATGTATTACCAGATTACCCACCTCGATAGACATAGCTCCACGCGATACAGTTGGCTGGCTCCGATCAAAACAAACACACATGAGCAGCGGTAGAGAAGGGGAGGAGGCCACCGCAAGTGAGTTTTTTACGACTGTGTTGTGAAATATACGCCCCACCACAGCTGTAGGGGGAGCTCGTGGGGAAAACATGCAACAACAAAAGGGAAAATCAGCGAAGAAGTGACTAGAGTTCGCTAGAGTTGCCGAGTTCGGCTTTAAAGATGAGTTAATAATATTGAGGAGAGGCTCTTCCACTATAGGTAACACTTCTTTCAATAGTTTAGTTGGTATGGGATCTAATAAACATGTTGATGAAATCTAATAAACATGAAATGATAAGTTTATTTAACTCTTTTTGTTCTATAGTTGTAAAGCACTGTAATTGTTCTTGCGGGGTGATAATCGAGGCTGATTTATAAGGCGCGATTGAGGATTGAACGTTTACAATTGTGGATCTGATGTTTTCTATTTTCTCAGTGAAAAAATTCATGAAATCATTACTACTAAACTGTAACGGGATATTTTGTTCAGGAGACATCTGTTTATTTGTTAGTCTAGCCACGGTGTTAAATAAGAACCTAGGATTGTTATGGTTGTTTTCTATTAGTTTGCGGAGGTGCTCAGCCCTGGCCGCTTTTAGGGCCTTTTTATAGCGTGACATACTGTCTTTCCACGCGATTCTAAAGACCTCTAAATTAGTTTGTTTCCATTTATGCTCTAAATTACGGGTTTCTCTCTTTAGAACACGCGTAGTATTGTTGTACCATGGTGCTTTAATTTTCTCTCTGACCTTTTTTAGTCTCATAGGTGCAACAATATCCAATTTTCCAGAGAGAATGGTGCTCATAGTGCTGGTTAGTTCGTCTAGTTCATCTGTTTGTTTGGGTTCAGGCAGCAGCTGAGACAGATCCGATAAGCAATTTGAAAAATTATCTATGGTGGATGGAAGGATTGTTCTGCCTAATCGATAACGCGGCGCAGCATGATATATTACCGGGGTATGTAATATGCAAGTTACCATGTAATGGTCAGTTACATCATCACTTTGCGGAATGATTTCTATATCGGTTGGATCGGTTCCATGTGATATAATTAAATCGAGTGTATGATTAAGACGATGAGTTGGTCCGGTAACGTTTTGCTTAACCCCAAAGGAGTTTAATAAATCTGTAAACGCAGCCCCTAACGTATCATTTTGATTATCTACGTGTATGTTAAAATCTCCAACAATTAATACTTTATCGACATTGACCAATAGATCTGAGAGAAAATTTGCAAATTCTTTTAGGAAATCAGCGTAAGGCCCAGGCGGTCTATATACAGTAGCCAAGGCTAGAGATAATAGGGATGTTTTTCTATCATCTAAGAGCGTAACATTTAGTACAAGTACTTCAAATGAAATAAACTTATAACCCGTTTTCTGAGTAACACTAAGAAAATCTCTATAGATAGTTGCAACACCGCCGCCACGACCAATCAGACGGGGCTCGTGCTTATAGGAGTATCCTGATGGAGTTAGACTCATTTAGACCGAAATAATCATTTGGTTTAAGCCAGGTTTCAGTAAGGCAAAGTACATCGATGCTATTATCTGGGACTATTTCATTTACAATAACTGCCTTAGGTGTGAGTGATCTAATGTTTAAAAGACCTAGCTTTAGAAATTGTTTTTGTTTACTAATAGCAACATTTTCTGTTTTAATAACAATTAGATTTTTCCTAGATCCTGCAGTAGATTTATTATTTGATCGCACTAAACGAGGAATAGACACAGTTTTTATGCAATGTTCTACACTAGTATTTATATCAGTTAATTTGGTGCAGCAGAGACTATGATTTGGACTTTTGGTTACTAGTCAAAAGGTATTTAACATTTTGGAGATGTTATCTGACAGAAGATCCGATCCGAATCTGTTTGGGTGTAAGCCATCAGCACGGAAAAGCCTAGGACGCTCCCAAAACAGATTCCAATTATTTACAAAGAGCAGTTTCTGTTCATTGCACCATGACGTTAACCATTCATTTAGTGCGAATAATCTACTAAACTTGTCATGTCCTAGACGGTACGTGGGAAGCGGTCCTGACACAATGATCGTTGTTTCAGGCGATGTGCAGCGTACCGTCTCGATCAGATTCCTGAAGTCTTTCTTCAGAACTTCCGTCTGGCGCAGCCTGATGTCGTTCACTCCCGCGTGCAATACCAAAGTTCCGACGCGCTCGTTATCGTTCAGAATATCGGGAACGCGAGCAGCGATTTCAGAAACACGAGCACCAGGAAAGCAGTGACTGTGCACCTTATTTTTACCTGATGTAGCATGGACGTGCCGAACAATGGAATCACCGATGATCACAGCATCGCATTCTGTTTCGCGAAGAGGGGAGAAGCGGTTTTGTGTGGATAACTCGAAAACCGGGAGGGTCGGAGAGGGTCTTGCTCTAGACCTGACTCGCGTCTTCCGCTGCGGAAATATCCAGGCTTCGTGGTGGCGTGTTGGAGCCGGAGTGAACGAGACCATGGCTGATCGCGACCTTGGCGCTCGGGACCGATGCTGAGTGACGCACGGAGTAGACGAGGTCGGAGTCAGCGGGTTAGTAACATTAATCTCTGATTTGTGAGCATCGGCGCGTGATGTTTCAAGAGCCAAACGCCGGTCTATCAGCTCGGCCTGTCTCACTAAAAGGTTGTGGATCTGTTTCTCAACAGCTTCCGGCTCAGACTGCACCGCGTGCAGCTCAAATGTGTCTTCACCTGCACCAAAAGGTAGACTACATACATCTGATATATTCGCCATTTTAACAGATGGACAGTAAGTTAGCAACGACACTACCAGTGATGCTATCAATTAATACTAATTTCTGACAAACGTCTTAGATATAATCCGTCTTTTTAGTGGTACGGGTGTAGAGTAGACGCACGATAGGTGAAAAATGTTTGTAAGTGAGTGTTGAGAAGACGCGTTCAGCCGTGATCCCCGGGAGTAACCTATAAGAGTATCCAGCGTTGGATCACTAACAGGCTTGAGACACGTCTGCTCAACAGTCCGCGTTGTAACTATGAGGTTTGAGCAGTAGTGCTTCTCAGTGAGGAAAAGTAGAAAATGTTTGTTGTAAGTAAGTTTAAAGAGTAAAATCAAGAATTATAAATCAAATCGATGGAGCTCCAAAGACAACAACGCGTTCAGACGCGACGCATGCGCATTCAACAACAGGAAGTCGCAACAGGAAGTTGCATCTCTCGCTCATAGCAGACTGACGGTTTGAGGAGTGGTTAAATGGATTAATTGTTCACCACAAGACTAGTAATATGCGCTAACAAAGTAAATAGGGTCAATTTTGATTTCATGTAGCCTTTAAAGTCCCCTTGAAATCAAAATTGACTCTATTTACTTTGTTAGCGCATATTACTAGTTTTGTGGTGAACAATTAATCTGTGCCAGTTAATACACAGAAAAAATTTTTGTTTGTCGTGGTTATCTTTAATCAAAGTCTGAAAAGTTACTTCCGGTCTGGAATGGCGTAAGTTTGACGGCTTGGGTTGAAAATGCTTAACCTCTGTTCAATATTCCCTTTCACTTGGAAATACGTCATAACACTGGAGAAAAGTCGTTTGCAACTTCCGGTTCACGGGGACTTTAAGAGATTGTAGAGTCTGTATGCATGCTCTTTCTTAAGAGTTGATAAAATATATACACACACTTATAACTTGTCATAATTAATTATATATATTTCCCTTTTTAAGCTAATTTACTGGCGTTGTGTGTGTACTCATTCATTACATTCATAAAGTTCAAAAGGTTGAATCACAGGCTTCATTGCACAGGATATGCGATGTGAGAAACACACTTTGCTTGATGATGCGCTTGCAGTATGTGTCCCCTGATGGTATTTTCCTTAAAAATGCTCTACGAAGGCATAATTTATGTTGTTGGGAATGCAGTGGGATTATACTATAAAAATATGAAACTCAATGACAGATAGCTGCTTTCGATTTCAAATGAACTCATAACGACTAATTAACGAATCAGGTGATGACTTAAATCAAAGAATCACCTGGGGAAACTGGGTGTCACAGGCAAACATAACAGACAAACACTAAATGTGACAGATGCTGGAAATGTAATTCAAAAAACTCTTTTTTTTCTTTCATTTCAGAGCTAATGGAAGAGAGTGAGGAGAGTGAAGAACTGAGTGAAGTGGAGGAGGAACATCATGTCAAACCTCAAAGTCACACAAAGACTAAGAATACATTTTTAAAGAAAAGAAAAGACAAGAAATCTTTCACATGCACTAAGTGTGGAAAGAGTTTCACAGCCAAACAAAGTCTTGAGATTCACATGAGAGTTCACACTGGAGAGAAGCCGTTCACATGTGATCAATGTGGGAAGAGTTTCACAGCCAAACATCATCTTGAGATTCACATGAGAGTTCACACTGGAGAGAAGCCGTTCACATGTGATCAGTGTGGGACGAGTTTCAGTCAATCATCATCCCTTAATGTTCACATGAGGATCCACACCGGAGAGAAGCCGTTCATGTGTGAACAGTGTGAAAAGAGATTCACAGACAAAACATCTCTTAAGATTCACATGAGAGTTCACACAGGAGAGAAGCTGTTCACATGTGATCAGTGCGGGAAAACATTTATTGAGTCATCAAACCTGAAGAAACACCTTACAGTTCATACGAAGGTGAAGCCACATTCATGTTCTGTGTGTGGAAAGAGTTTTTCACTGCTGGAATATTTACATAGACATCAGAAAATTCACACTGGTGTGAGAGAGTACATGTGCTTTGAGTGTGAGAAGACTTTTATTACAGTGACCTGTTTAAAACAGCATGAGAGAATTCACCTTGGAGAAAAACCTTACAAGTGTTCACACTGTGACAAGAGATACAGTGTGTCAGCATCTCTGAAAAGACATGAGATGATCCACACTGGAGAAAAACCGCACACGTGTGATCAGTGTGGAAAGAGTTTCACATACAAAAAAAGTCTTGAGATTCACATGAGAGTTCACACAGGAGAAAATCCATTTATATGTGATCAATGTGGATCGAGTTTCACATACAAACAAAGTCTTGAGATTCACATGAGAGTTCACACTGGAGAGAAGCCGTTCACATGCAATCAATGTGGGAAGATATTCAGCCGATCAGCACACCTTAAAAGTCACATGAGAGTTCACACTGGAGAGAAGCCGTTCACATGTGATGAGTGTGGAAAAACATTTATTGAGTCATCAAGCCTGAAGAGACACCTTACAGTTCATACGAAGGTGAAGCCACATTCATGTTCTGAATGTGGAAAGAGTTTTTCACTGCAGAATTCTTTACATAGACATCAGAAAACTCATACCGGTGTGAGAGAGTACATGTGCTTTGTGTGTGAGAAGACTTTTATTACAGCTCAATGTTTAAAACAGCACGAGATAATTCACACTGGAGAAAAACCTTACAAGTGTTCACACTGTGACAAGAGATTCATTCGACCATCATCTCTGAAATCACATGAGAGGATCCACAGCAGAGAGAAGCCGCACACGTGTGATCAGTGTGGAAAGATTTTCTCTTTTAAAAGTCACCTGAAGATACACATGAAGATTCATGCAGTGGAGAAACCACATCACCGTAGTCTGAGATCACGGTAAGTAGTTCATCTTTATGTGCTGAGAAACAAAATCTCTTCTGTGTAAGTTAGTCACAGTGAAATCTCTCCTCTCCACCTATAGTTGGCGCTGTTTCACTGTGGCTGCTGTTGAATCATCCAGGTTGTGAATGAGGCCGACACCTGATGTGATTGTAAAGCGCTTGGTGTGTACAGTAGTAAATAGTAGCGCCATATAAATGCCTCATTCATTCATTAGTTTCTTAACAGCCACAATGAGCAACAGACATTTTGTTGTTTGATTGGTTTCTGTTAACTCGTGTTCAACCCAACATGAATGTGTTGAAAAAAAGTTTGATTTTGACATGTGATTTGTCTGTTCAGTGAATGCAAAATCACTCTCTGACAGTAGGTGGCGCTCATGTCAAAACAAGCAGAAATAAAGCAATATACATAGCAGCGCTGTGCAACTTTCTCTTTCTGACATTACTGATTATGGTGAAGATAAAACGTCAAACAGTATTTTCATGTTTTCTAACAGCAGTTCATGTTTTTGTAGTTGCTCTGGTGCTTATTAAGAATACAGAGACGAGAAGCTTCCAGATTCTTCCTCTGTTAATGTTAGAAAGGTGTTGGAAATGATGTGATTGCTAACAGTTTACATGTCAAGCATGCACCATCTAGAGTTTCATGACCAAACTAGTGATTTATAACACAAATCATCTTCATGATATTAAAATAGATCATAATAGTGCACAGCAGTTGTTGACCAGATATGATGGGATTAAAATGACTATTGAACTCATCAGTGATCTTGACTTTGGGCTTCACTTTTCATTTCACTTTTGTCTCTCATTTGAAATCTCACTTGATGTAATGTTTCTTTTAGACCTGATGGACGTGAACAAGAGAGGAAAAACAGAAGCCAAAAAATCTGTCTCCTGCCCTCAGTGTAAAAAACGCTTCACATGTAAATCAAGTCTGAAGATTCACATGAGAGTTCACACTGGGAAGAAGCGGCTCAGGCTTTCGCTCTGAAATCACTTCTGCTTCTCATTCTGAAGAAAGACCATTTAACTGTGGTCACTGCGGTAAACAGTTTCATTGAGCATCAGTCCTGAAGAAACACCTGAAGATTCACTCAAAGGAGAATATTCATTCGTAATATTACAACACTGTAACAAGAGATTCAGTCTGTCAGAAATGCATGAAAGGAGAGAAACAGATTTGTATTCTAAATGAATTTGTATCCCTCAGTTTCTCTTCTGCTTCTACTCTTCCAAGCAAATGCAAGATATACTCTCATGTACCTTTGAAACTGGACACTTCTCTTCTCTTTTTCTCTTGAGATGCTTTGGCTCTTATCAGTCAGTAAAGAGAGAGATCTGTCTCATTCACTTTTACTTAATGTTTGTATTTGCTTCAAAAAATGATTGATTAAACTTATTACTCATTTTATCAATGACTCATTGTTATTTTACATTTTTATCAACAGAGCTTTTAAATGCCTAATAATTGATATTTTTACCACACACATGACTGACATTGAATGAGATTGCTGTCTGTCTACATTATTAACAGTTTCACCCTTGATATGATAATAATAATAATAATAATAAAAAAATTTATTTAGAAAAGCGTCTTTCAAGGTACCCAAGGACACTGTACAAATTGGAGTCAAGGAAGTCAAGGAAATACAAAGAACTACTAAAACACAATGCAGCTACATCCATGATTGAATTCACTGATAGTACGAACAGTACAATCAAATTGGACATAGATTACATACAAGGAACATAAAAAGCCAAGGGCATACAGGAGTACACTGAGCACAAGGTGAAAATCAAAATCACGGGGCTGACAGGAAAGCTAAGCTAAAAAAAAAATGTGTCTTTAACTTACTTTTAAAAGTGGATATACTTATGCTTTGGCGCATCTCAAGTGGCAGGGCATTCCACAGTTTAGGACCTGCCACACTGAAAGCCCTGTCACCCATGGAGCGAAGCCGAGATGTGGGGACTGCTAAGAGACATGTATCAGCAGAGCGAAGGGTGCGGGATTGCAGGTATGGGGTGAGGAGATCTGATAGGTAGGATGGGGCCAAATTATGTTAGCCTGGCTCCGCCCTCCTGTGTACTTCCGCTCAATTTTATTTCCCTTCAGTACTACGTCTGGGATTGTGATGTATTCTTTGGTTTTCTCCGGAGTGGCTGAGAACGATGGCGTTGATGTCATGCGTTAGTTTTGAGTTGTAGGGTTACGTCACAACCAAAAGTTAGCAATTGGTTATGGCAGATCCAGAGTGACTCTAGGCAGTGTGTGTATGTGTGTGTGTGTGTGTGTGTGTGTGTGTGTGTGTGTGTTCTGTGTGTGTATGTGTGAGTGTGTGTGAGTGAGTGTGTCTGAATGTGTGTCTAGATCAAGAAAGACAAAATCAAGTAATTAGGCTTAAAACTATATTTTTATTTAGTTAATGCCCATTTGGATCGCACTTAGTCTGGAACCTCATTCGTAAGGCCCGTTCACACCAAGGACGATAACTATAAAGATAACGATAAAGATATAATTCTAAAAATCGTTCTCCATATTAAAGAATAACAGAGTTCACACCACAACTATAACGATAAAGATATGAGGAACGATATCGTTGGGATCACTTTCAGAACGTTTTTTTTTCAGCTGTCAAACGATAAAACACTGACAGCCAATCAGAATCCATTCTAATTTAAAGGTCTCGCGCATTTAAAATGGGGCGCGCGAGCGCGTGCTTAGAATAAAAAGACCGTTATCGTTCGTTGGTGTGGACGCATATATAGTTATCTTTGTCGTTATCTTTATAGTTATCGTGCTTGGTGTGAACGGGCCTTTAGTCAAACTGGAGTAAAAAACTCCAGAATTACTCACTCTTGGGATCACTGGAACACACAAGCCTTTCCACCACGTCAAGGTGGCGATCCTTGGAAAGGACATTCACTCTCCATTCATTCTTTATCTAACACACGCACACACACACACACACACTATATCAAACGCATTCACACACACACACACACACACACACACACACACACACGTAGTAGACAAATGTGAACAGTTTAGTGGTATACATTTATTTGTATTTTACATTTATTTTTTCTTAAAATAAAGATGTTATCTTAATAAAGATGTTATCTAAAGATGTTATTTATAGTGTTGAATGTGATCTATGCAGATTTTTATATATTTGATGTATCTATTCTAAAACACAAAACTCAGGATCACGATAGCTGTAATATGTTTGTAGAACTCCTGCTCTGACGTTTGAGTGTGCGCCGCTTATGAACACAGGGTCCAGAAGAGTGTTTTTTTCTGTTATTCCAGTGCTGATTAGCTGTGTGTATCCTTTATCTTCAAACAAATTAAGAATAGGTTTGTTGCAACGAGAAAGCTGATCTTCATTGAAGTCGCCACAAACGATTAGAGGCCTGAAATCGACGATCTCCAGAGATGTCAAGAGGGCGTTCGGATGTGCCAAAAACTCTGCCAAATTATAACTTGATGGTCTGTAGATTACTGCAAGAATGCTTGTTTGGGGGCTTCTATCTTCAAAACCAAATATTCCAAGTCAGTAACATTCTGTATGCACATCAGAGGACAAATTTGAAAGCTGTTCTTCACATAAATGGCCACTCCACCACCACCAAATGTGCATTGTTTGTAGGATGCATGCCTGTGCGTTTGTACATGGTGTATCCATCCAGATGTAGATGAGCAGGAACAGCTGAGCCTGACAGGTGTGTTTCAGTGAGGCACAAAACATCAGCCAAGAGAAGCTCATGGTGGCATTTTAAATCCTCCATATGACACTCCAGTCTCTCTGTGTTATGATGGATGATTTTAAGAGCTGAATTCAGGTTGGAATACTGTACAATATGTAGGATGGGCTGGATACTGTTAAAATCAGCTTTTGGCATGTTCTCCAAGGAAGCACTTATTTCTGGATCACAGAAGACTTTCTTTTCATCAAAGTCAGTGATGTGCAGTCCACGGAGTGATGTTGTTCTGCTGAGTGCAACGTATGCCATGCCTGATTCGAAGATGTGCTTCAGAGATACAACAGCGCGATCAGTCGTCATTCCTTGCACTTTATGGATGGTACATGCGAAAGCAAGCTTCATGGGAAATTGTCTTCGAATTGTTCCTTTTCTTTTCAGTGGTTCCTCTGACCTCTCAATATAGACAATGTTGTCATCTCCATCAGGTGCTTTGTTGCGATGTTTTTGTCCAGCAGTCACATTATCTAAATGAAGACCAATTAATTGAACCA
>NW_028296169.1:0-38821 GCF_964197995.2 Scardinius erythrophthalmus
ATGCTTACTTGGCATATGTAATTCTTTAGGTATTTACAACACCATTGTTCACTATATGATAAAAGTGAGAAAATTAATCGTAAGAAGAAGTTTATATTAGTTCAAGTTTGCTCTCTGTGTATGTATTGTTCTGTTCCAGTCATGTTCTGTGACTAATCTGAAGGGAAAAGATATCACCTATGGGGTCAAAGCCTGTTCCCCAGTGGTATCTGCTGAAGCTTTTGCAAGAGACATATATACCCCTCGGGTCCCAGCAAGTTTTCACCAAGGTGGTAGGGCCCAGCGATCCATTTCGTGACTTTGCATAACTTGTTTATTCGTGTAGCCTGCCTTCCAGATAATCAATATGCACTTGCTTAGCAGTTTTTCCATTGGGTTATTATTATCAGGAGTGATAAACACAGCAGTTTCAGATCATTCACTCATATATGTCATTAGGAAATGTTTTAAACAGCCAAGATGTCATAAAAATAATTACATTAAAAAAGTCCCAAATTCAAAATTGTCTCAGTTTAATGCTGAATTTGCTGATACTGATTGGAGTAACGAGATGTTTCTGAAGAATCCCGATCATGTTTTGTCAAATTTCCATAGGAGAGTGGAGACAATACGTCAAAAATATACAACTACCTGTAAAATACATATTAAACAAAATACAGTACCTTGGGTAACTTCTGATATTTTACAGCTCCTAAAAAAGAAGGCCTCTTCCTTGAAAGCCTACAGATTATTAAAAACACCTGAAGCTAAGCTTATTTTCACACAGTTTAGAAATAAGTGTAAATTTGAATTATACAAAGCAAAACAGTCTTATTATGAAAATCAAATTAGTCGAACAGTTTCCAACCCAAGAACATTATGGCGAACATTGAAATCTATAACTGGTGAAAAAAAATGTAAAATTAATAATAGTTTGCAAATATCCATAAATGGTACTCTTCTTACTGATCATGATAAAATTGCTAATTCTTTTAATGAGTATTTTATTGCATCTGTACAAGAATTATCTTCTAAATTTACTATTCCTCTGTTTCTCACATCAGTACCAGCATTATCTCAGCAATTCTCTTTTTCTGAAATTGTACAAAATGATATAACTAATATTTTGTGTTCTCTGAATGCTTCTCATGCTTGTGATACAAATAATTTAAACATGACTTTTCTTAAAACTCATGCCAGTACTCTTATACCACTCTTGCATCATTTAGTTAATTTGTGTATTAGACAATCAGTATTTCCTGCCTTGTGGAAAACGGCCCAGATCACCCCGATGTTTAAGTCTGATGATCCAACTAATATTTCGAACTACCGTCCAATTGCAATTCTCCCAACCATTTCCAAGTTGCTTGAAAAAATATTGTACAATCAACTAATTAACCACCTTGAAAATAATAACCTGCTCAGTGATTGCCAGCATGGCTTTCGACCCTTACGGTCAACTATGTCGGCTTTGTTGCTTCTCACTGAGCAAATACGTGCGTCTTTAAACAAGGGTCAGATTACTGGAGTTATATACATAGATTTTCAGAAAGCTTTCGATACAGTCAATCATCAAATTCTGTTAAACAAACTTCTTTCTTTTCATTTGTCATCTTCCGCAATAGATATGTTTACATCATATTTAAGTGACAGATCTCAGACTGTAAGAATCGGCTCAGTAACATCACAGCCACGAGTGTGTTCTATGGGAGTTCCACAGGGCAGTATTTTAGGTCCTTTACTTTTCCTTATGTATATTAATGATCTTCCTTGTGTTTTGAATTTTTCTAGTTCTTTGCTATATGCTGATGACACTGTTATTTTTCTTTCTGGTTCTAATATCGACACAATTAACTACAGACTTAACACAGATCTGCAGCATTTACATAACTGGCTGCAAGATAACCATTTAACACTTAGGGCCCTATCTTGCACCCAGCACAATTGACTTTGTACACCGACGCATGTATCATTCCTATTTTGCACCCGCGCAAAGCGCGCTTTTCCCTCCACAGAAGCACGTCGGTTAACTAAGAAATACACTTGCGCTCCCCGGGGCGGTTCAGCGCAAAGAGGAGGCGTGTTCCAGCGCAAACGTTCCCTCATGCTATTTTGCAGGTTTAGAAAACAATTGCGCTACTAACCAGGAAAAATTTGTTTAAAGTCAGTGGCGCGTTGCGCATGTTATTCATATGCTATTTTAAGGGCGCATGCTTGGCCATAATCAATGTAGCGTGTGCACAACGCGAATGCACTTTGATTCTCTCATCTACACATAAGCAGCAGTTTTCATTTTTGCAAATCATACATTATTACGATAGATAGATAGATAGATAGATAGATAGATAGATAGATAGATAGATAGATAGATAGATAGATAGATAGATAGATAGATAGATAGATAGATAGATAGATAGACAGTTTATTATAAAAGCATACATCTAGCTTACACATTTACCCAAATTATCATACGCCTTTTTAACCGAAGTTAATTTGGGTGTGTTTCTCCATCCCCAACGTCCCTGACGAGAACGCCGGTCTCCTTGGCTGTGAACCGCTCCTGGCGCGCGCCAGGCAAATCCGCCGTTACAATAGGAATCCGCTTTAGAACAAACGCGTCTGCTCTTAAAGGGAATGTGAGATGATGCTCTGATTGGTTTATTTCACGTTACGCCCAAACCACACCTATGAATAATGAAGCTACTTCAGACCAACCCATTTTAGATTTGCGCCTGGCGCAAGAGTCATTTATCCCGCCGGGAAAATAGCAACAGCGCCAAGACCCGCCCACAAAGTTACTTGCGCTTTGCGCTTTGACACTTGCGTTTCAGATCGTTAAAATAGGGCCCTTAATGTCAAGAAAACACAATGCATGTATTTCTATTCATCTAGGAGACAGCTATCCATATCCAATCCTATCACTTTTTCTAATCAAACGCTTTCAATTGTATCAACATATAAGTATTTGGGAGTCTATCTTGACTCACATCTTACTTATCAAGAACATGTTCAAACCCTAACCAGAAAGTTAAACCAAAAGTTATATGTTTATAGCAAAATTAGACCATATTTGTTGCTTTCTGTTTCAAAAACCTATCTTCATGCCATCATTCTGTCCACTTTGTCGTATTGTTTACCTGTTTGGTCACTAACAACAAATGAGATTATTGAACCTGTAATAAGAATTTATAATAGAGCTCATAAGATCCATGTCAGGCTTCCAGGCTGGACTCACCACTGTACTGCACTATCTTTGTGTAATGCCTTGACATTTCAGAACTATAAAATAAGCCATGGGATAAACTTGTTTTATCAAATCTCAAATGGACACACTGTAACTGCTCTAAACGAATTGGTTCCGAAACTTAGCTCAAGGTCTGAGCGCACTACGAGATCTTTTACAAATGGACTCTTGCCTTTACCGGCTTTTAGAAACTGTTATGGACAGAGATCTTTTTTTCATGTGCTCACTAAAACCTGGAATGAGATCCCACAGCACATCAGAACTATCACATCAAGAAGACTATTTAAAATAACATTTGCTCGCCATTTAATGGACAGGTATAGCTGTGACCATTGAGACGGCTCTATAGCCCCTCTTGTTGTCCAATATCTTGGTTTGTGTGTCTGTTGTTGTCTCTAGCTGTTTAGTGTGTGAACTTTGTTGTGTCTGTGGTTTATATGTTCTGCAGAGCAGGAACCTGCTGAAAATCAGTTTTATACTGAGCCAGGCCCGATTGTCCTTAATCTTTTCCTGTTTTAAAAATATAAATAAATAAATAAATAAATTATGGAATCAAACTAATCAAGAGTTCTAGACTTTGACAGGTTTTTCTTATTTGCTTTCATGTTACTATAGACAACTATGCCTAGGGTCTTGAAGTTCTATCACACCACATGTAGTCACTTACATGTATGCTTACTCTTTAGGTGTTTACAACATCACCGGTCAGGGCTGGACTGGTAATCTGGCATACCGGGCAAATGCCCGGTGGGCCGACGTGCTTTTTGGGCCGATAAATCTCATACTTTTTTTTTTCTTTTAACGGCCCATAAAACTTGTACATCGGCGGCCCATTCGTTTTGTTTTGTTTAAATTGATGGTGCTGGGTTAGTGCCGGTGTAATGCATTGGTCAAAAAAAAGTAAGCGTTAGTTTTTTTTCCCACTGACAGACCGGCTTATGAAACCCGTAGATCAGCGGCCCATTGGTTGTTTTCTTGATTGATTTCTTGACACTGGGCTGGCCCAATCACACCTCCCCCTTTGGGCTTTGAGTGAGCGTGCAGTGTCAAGTGTGTATCTGTCAAAATAGTCTGAGAGATGGAGAAGAAACGCAAGGAATGTACAGGAATGTAAAAAAGACGCGTTTTTATCCATGTTTTCCGCCAAAATAAAAGCTTGATGCAGTTTCCGTCAAAATAAAAGATCATGTGCTTATCTCTTTCAAGTTTAGAAATGAGTACAAAACTAATTATGAAAGTTTTCTTTATTTTTCAGTGCATTTGTTTTGCAATATATGGCTATTACTGTCATTGGTTTAATATTATAACTATTATTATGTAGTAGTGTAATATAGACAGACACTGTTACTAAAAGAGGTATGATTTTTTCTTTGTTTAATTTGCACACTTAATATGGGTTGGAGCCTTTTAATTTTGAACTCTCAAACTGCACAGGATTAATGAATTTAACATTAAAATGCACAAATTTTTCATAGGGGGGGCATGCCCCCAAACCCCCCTAGAGGGACAGAGGTCCGCCCACCACAGTTTTACCAAGATCCTGTGGGAAACATTGGTATTGCTATGCCAATGCAGCTTATAGCTTGTTTTTTGGATGCATCACTGTGGAGTATAGTTCAATTGTATTAATAAATTACAATTTTGTACTTATTTAATCTGTTAACTCGTTCCTACTCACTCATTACATGGCATTAGTGGTTTTAATGAAAAGGAGTTGAACAAAAACATATTTAAGGGCGTGCAAAGATGGGTGGTGTTTATGGTCATATGTAGTGGGACAGTCTGGGCCAAAATGCCAGGGCCGATTTTCTGTCCCAGTCCAGCCCTGTCACCGGTCACTACATGATAAAAGTGTGAAAATTAATCGTAAGAAGAAGTTTATATTAGTTCAAGTTTGCTTTGTGTGGATGTATTGTTCTGTTCCAGTGATGTTCTCTGATTAAATCTGAAGGGAAAAGATATCACCTATGGGGTCAAAGCCATTTCCCCAATGGTATCTGCTGAAGCTTTTGCAAGAGGCATATATACCCCTCGGGTCCCAGCAAGTTTTCACCAAGGTGGTAGGGCCCAGCGATCCATTTCGTGCCTTTGCATAACTTGTTTATTCGTGTAGCCTGCCTTCCAGATAATCAATATGCACTTGCTTAGCAGTTTTTCCATTGGGTTATTATGGAATCAAACTAATCAAGAGTTCTAGACTTTGACAGGTTCTTCTTATTTGCTTTCATGTTACTATAGACAACTATGCCTAGGGTCTTGAAGTTCTATCACACCACATGTAGGCACTTACATGTATGCTTACTCTTTAGGTGTTTACAACATCACCGGTCACTACAAGATAAAAGTGTGAAAATTAATCGTAAGAAGAAGTTTATATTAGTTCAAGTTTGCTCTGTGTGGATGTATTGTTCTGTTCCAGTCATGTTCTCTGACTAAATCTGAAGGGAAAATATATCACCTATGGGGTCAAAGCCTGTTCCCCAATGGTATCTGCTGAAGCTTTTGCAAGAGGCCTATATAACCCTCGGCTCCCAGCAAGTTTTCACCAAGGTGGTAGGACCCAGCGATCCATTTCACCCCTTTGCATACCTTGTTTATTCGTGTAGACTGCCTTCCAGATAATCAATATGCACTTGCTTAGCAGTTTTTCTTCCATTGGGTTATTATGGAATCAAACTAATCAAGAGTTCTAGACTTTGACAGGTTCTTCTTATTTGCTTTCATGTTACTATAGACAACTATGCCTAGGGTCTTGAAGTTCTATCACACCAAATGTAGTCACTTACATGTATGCTTACTCTTTAGGTGTTTACAACATCACCGGTCACTACAAGATAAAAGTGTGAAATTAATCGTAAGAAGAAGTTTATATTAGTTCAAGTTTGCTCTGTGTGGATGTATTGTTCTGTTCCAGTGATGTTGTGTGACTAAATCTGAAGGGAAAATATATCACCTATGGGGTCAAAGCCTGTTCCCCAATGGTATCTGCTCAAGCTTTTGCAAGAGGCATATATACCCCTCGGGTCCCAGCAAGTTTTCACCAAGGTGATAGGACCCAGCGATCCATTTTGCCCCTTTGCATAACTTGTTTATTCGTGTAGCCTGCCTTCCAGATAATCAATATGCACTTGCTTAGCAGTTTTTCCATTGGGTTATTATGGAATCAAACTAATCAAGAGTTCTAGACTTTGACAGGTTCTTCTTATTTGCTTTCATGTTACTATAGACAACTATGCCTAGGGTCTTGAAGTTCTATCACACCACATGTAGTCACGTACATGTATGCTTTCTTGGCATATGTAATTCTTTAGGTATTTACAACACCATTGTTCACTATATGATAAAAGTGAGAAAATTAATCGTAAGAAGAAGTTTATATTAGTTCAAGTTTGCTCTCTGTGTATGTATTGTTCTGTTCCAGTCATGTTCTGTGACTAAATCTGAAGGGAAAAGATATCACCTATGGGGTCAAAGCCTGTTCCCCAGTGGTATCTGCTGAAGCTTTTGCAAGAGACATATATACCCCTCGGGTCCCAGCAAGTTTTCACCAAGGTGGTAGGGCCCAGCGATCCATTTCGTGGCTTTGCATAACTTGTTTATTCGTGTAGCCTGCCTTCCAGATAATCAATATGCACTTGCTTAGCAGTTTTTCCATTGGGTTATTATGGAATCAAACTAATCAAGAGTTCTAGACTTTGACAGGTTCTTCTTATTTGCTTTCATGTTACTATAGACAACTATGCCTAGGGTCTTGAAGTTCTATCACACCAAATGTAGTCACTTACATGTATGCTTACTCTTTAGGTGTTTACAACATCACCGGTCACTACAAGATAAAAGTGTGAAATTAATCGTAAGAAGAAGTTTATATTAGTTCAAGTTTGCTCTGTGTGGATGTATTGTTCTGTTCCAGTGATGTTGTGTGACTAAATCTGAAGGGAAAATATATCACCTATGGGGTCAAAGCCTGTTCCCCAATGGTATCTGCTCAAGCTTTTGCAAGAGGCATATATACCCCTCGGGTCCCAGCAAGTTTTCACCAAGGTGATAGGACCCAGCGATCCATTTTGCCCCTTTGCATAACTTGTTTATTCGTGTAGCCTGCCTTCCAGATAATCAATATGCACTTGCTTAGCAGTTTTTCCATTGGGTTATTATGGAATCAAACTAATCAAGAGTTCTAGACTTTGACAGGTTCTTCTTATTTGCTTTCATGTTACTATAGACAACTTTGCCTAGGGTCTTGAAGTTCTATCACACCACATGTAGTCACTTACATGTATGCTTACTTGGCATATGTAATTCTTTAGGTATTTACAACACCATTGTTCACTATATGATAAAAGTAAGAAAATTAATCGTAAGAAGAAGTTTATATTAGTTCAAGTTTGCTCTCTGTGTATGTATTGTTCTGTTCCAGTCATGTTCTCTGACTAAATCTGAAGGGAAAAGATATCAACTATGGGGTCAAAGCCTGTTCCCCAATGGTATCTGCCGAAGCTGTTGCAAGAGGCATATATAACCCTCGGGTCACAGCAAGTTTTCACCAAGGTGGTAAGGCCCAGCGATCCATTTCGCCCCTTTGCTTACCTTGTTTATTCGTGTAGCTAGCCGTCCAGATAATCAATATGCACTTGCTTAGCATTTCTTCCATTGGGTTATTATGGAATCAAACTAATCAAGATTTCTAGACTTTGACAGGTTCTTCTTATTTGCTTTCATGTTACTATAGACAACTATGCCTAGGGTCTTGAAGTTCTATCACACCACATGTAGTCACTTACATGTATGCTTACTTGGCATATGTAATTCTTTAGGTATTTACAACACCACCGGTCACTACATGATAAAATTGTGAAAATTAATCGTAAGAAAAAGTTTATATTAGTTCAAGTTTGCTCTGTGTGGATGTATTGTTCTGTTCCAGTCATGTTCTCTGACTAAATCTGAAGGGAAAAGATATCACCTATGGGGTCAATGCCTGTTCCCCAATGGTATCTGCTGAAGCTTTTGCAAGAGGCATATATAACCCTCGGGTCCCAGCAAGTTTTCACCAAGGTGGTAAGGCCCAGCGATCCATTTCGCCCCTTTGCTTACCTTGCTTATTCGTGTAGCCAGCCCTCCAGATAATCAATATGCACTTGCTTAGCATTTCTTCCATTGGGTTATTATGGAATCAAGCTAATCAAGAATTCTAGACTTTGACAAGTTCTTCTTATTTGCTTTCATGTTACTATAGACAACTATGCCTAGGGTCTTGAAGTTCTATCACACCACATGTAGTCACTTACATGTATGCTTACTTGGCATATGTAACTCTTTAGGTATTTACAACACCACTGGTCACTATATGCTAAAAGTGTGAAAATTAATCATAAGAAGAAGTTTATATTAGTTCAAGTTTGCTCTGTGTGGATGTATTGTTCTGTTCCAGTCATGTTCTCTGACTAAATCTGAAGGGAAAATATATCACCTATGGGGTCAAAGCCTGTTCCCCAATGGTACCTGCTGAAGCTTTTGCAAGAGGCCTATATAACCCTCGGCTCCCAGCAAGTTTTCACCAAGGTGGTAGGACCCAGCGATCCATTTCACCCCTTTGCATACCTTGTTTATTCGTGTAGACTGCCTTCCAGATAATCAATATGCACTTGCTTAGCATTTCTTCCATTGGGTTATTATGGAATCAAACTAATCAAGAATTCTAGACTTTGACAGGTTCTTCTTATTTGCTTTCATGTTACTATAGACAACTATGCCTAGGGTCTTGAAGTTCTATCACACCACATGTAGTCACTTACATGTATGCTTACTTGGCATATGTAACTCTTTAGGTATTTACAACACCACCGGTCACTACATGATAAAAGTGTGAAAATTAATCGTAAGAAGAAGTTTATATTAGTTCAGGTTTGCTCTGTGTTGATGTATTGTTCTGTTCCAGTGATGTTCTGTGACTAAATCTGAAGGGAAAAGATATCACCTATGGGGTCAAAGCCTGTTCCCCAATGGTATCTGCTGAAGCTTTTGCAAGAGGCATATATACCCCTCGGGTCCCAGCAAGTTTTCACCAAGGTGGTAGGGCCCAGTGATCCATTTCGTGCCATTGCATAACTTGTTTATTCGTGTAGCCTGCCTTCCAGATAATCAATATGCACTTGCTTAGCAGTTTTTCCATTGGGTTATTATGGAATCAAACTAATCAAGAGTTCTAGACTTTGACAGGTTCTTCTTATTTGCTTTCATGTTACTATAGACAACTATGCCTAGGGTCTTGAAGTTCTATCACACCAAATGTAGTCACTTACATGTATGCTTACTCTTTAGGTGTTTACAACATCACCGGTCACTACAAGATAAAAGTGTGAAATTAATCGTAAGAAGAAGTTTATATTAGTTCAAGTTTGCTCTGTGTGGATGTATTGTTCTGTTCCAGTGATGTTGTGTGACTAAATCTGAAGGGAAAATATATCACCTATGGGGTCAAAGCCTGTTCCCCAATGGTATCTGCTCAAGCTTTTGCAAGAGGCATATATACGCCTCGGGTCCCAGCAAGTTTTCACCAAGGTGATAGGACCCAGCGATCCATTTTGCCCCTTTGCATAACTTGTTTATTCGTGTAGCCTGCCTTCCAGATAATCAATATGCACTTGCTTAGCAGTTTTTCCATTGGGTTATTATGGAATCAAACTAATCAAGAGTTCTAGACTTTGACAGGTTCTTCTTATTTGCTTTCATGTTACTATAGACAACTTTGCCTAGGGTCTTGAAGTTCTATCACACCACATGTAGTCACTTACATGTATTCTTACTTGGCATATGTAATTCTTTAGGTATTTACAACACCATTGTTCACTATATGATAAAAGTAAGAAAATTAATCGTAAGAAGAAGTTTATATTAGTTCAAGTTTGCTCTCTGTGTATGTATTGTTCTGTTCCAGTCATGTTCTCTGACTAAATCTGAAGGGAAAAGATATCAACTATGGGGTCAAAGCCTGTTCCCCAATGGTATCTGCTGAAGCTGTTGCAAGAGGCATATATAACCCTCGGGTCACAGCAAGTTTTCACCAAGGTGGTAAGGCCCAGCGATCCATTTCGCCCCTTTGCTTACCTTGTTTATTCGTGTAGCCAGCCGTCCAGATAATCAATATGCACTTGCTTAGCATTTCTTCCATTGGGTTATTATGGAATCAAACTAATCAAGAATTCTAGACTTTGACAGGTTCTTCTTATTTGCTTTCATGTTACTATAGACAACTATGCCTAGGGTCTTGAAGTTCTATCACACCACATGTAGTCACTTACATGTATGCTTACTTGGCATATGTAACTCTTTAGGTATTTACAACGCCACTGGTCACTATATGCTAAAAGTGTGAAAATTAATCGTAAGAAGAAGTTTATATTAGTTCAAGTTTGCTCTGTGTGGATGTATTGTTCTGTTCCAGTGATGTTCTGTGACTAAATCTGAAGGGAAAAGATATCACCTATGGGGTCAAAGCCATTTCCCCAATGGTATCTGCTGAAGCTTTTGCAAGAGGCATATATACCCCTCGGGTCCCAGCAAGTTTTCACCAAGGTGGTAGGACCCAGCGATCCATTTTGCCCCTTTGCATACCTTGTTTATTCGTGAAGCCTGCCTTCCAGATAATCAATATGCACTTGCTTAGCAGTTTTTCCATTGGGTTATTATGGAATCAAACTAATCAAGAGTTCTAGACTTTGACAGGTTCTTCTTATTTGCTTTCATGTTACTATAGACAACTATGCCTAGGGTCTTGAAGTTCTATCACACCACATGTAGTCACTTACATGTATGCCTACTTGGCATATGTAATTCTTTAGGTATTTACAACACCACCGGTCACTACATGATAAAATTGTGAAAATTAATCGTAAGAAAAAGTTTATATTAGTTCAAGTTTGCTCAGTGTGGATGTATTGTTCTGTTCCAGTCATGTTCTCTGACTAAATCTGAAGGGAAAAGATATCACCTATGGGGTCAAAGCCTGTTCCCCAATGGTAACTGCTCAAGCTTTTGCAAGAGGCATATATACCCCTCGGGTCCCAACAAGTTTTCACCAAGGTGGTAGGACCCAGCGATCCATTTCGCCCCTTTGCATGCCTTGTTTATTCGTGTAGCCAGCCCTCCAGATAATCAATATCGTCACCTTCCTAAAATAATTGCCTAAGTCATTTTTTCAGGTTTCTCAGAAAACACAAAAAACGGAACCTAACTTCAGAGGCCGAGTAGACTTTCGTTCTTCTTACAGGGGTAGAAATGCATGATCTGTTCAACTGAGGATGTGGGTGATTTTACCAGAGGTGGCCAGCATCATGAGGAGATGACTTATGCAAAAAAATCATTTTTGTCAAAAAATGACTTAGGCAATTATTTTAGGAAGGTGACGATATGCACTTGCTTAGCAGTTTTTCCATTGGGTTATTATGGAATCAAACGAATCAAGAGTTCTAGACTTTGACAGGTTCTTCTTATTTGCTTTAATGTTACTATAGACAACTATGCCTAGGGTCTTGAAGTTCTATCACACCAAATGTAGTCACTTACATGTATGCTTACTCTTTAGGTGTTTACAACATCACCGGTCACTACAAGATAAAAGTGTGAAAATTAATCATAAGAAGAAGTTTATATTAGTTCAAGTTTGCTCTGTGTGGATGTATTGTTCTGTTCCAGTCATGTTCTCTGACTAAATCTGAAGGGAAAATATATCACCTATGGGGTCAAAGCCTGTTCCCCAATGGTATCTGCTGAAGCTTTTGCAAGAGGCCTATATAACCCTCGGCTCCCAGCAAGTTTTCACCAAGGTGGTAGGACCCAGCGATCCATTTCACCCCTTTGCATACCTTGTTTATTCGTGTAGACTGCCTTCCAGATAATCAATATGCACTTGCTTAGCATTTCTTCCATTGGGTTATTATGGAATCAAACTAATCAAGAATTCTAGACTTTGACAGGTTCTTCTTATTTGCTTTCATGTTACTATAGACAACTATGCCTATGGTCTTGAAGTTCTATCACACCACATGTAGTCACTTACATGTATGCTTACTTGGCATATGTAACTCTTTAGGTATTTACAACACCACCGGTCACTACATGATAAAAGTGTGAAAATTAATCGTAAAAAGAAGTTTATATTAGTTCAGGTTTGCTCTGTGTGGATGTATTGTTCTGTTCCAGTGATGTTGTGTGACTAAATCTGAAGGGAAAAGATATCACCTATGGGGTCAAAGCCTGTTCCCCAATGGTAACTGCTCAAGCTTTTGCAAGAGGCATATATACCCCTCGGGTCCCAGCAAGTTTTCATCAAGGTGGTAGGACCCAGCGATCTATTTTGCCCCTTTGCATAACTTGTTTATTCGTGTAGCCTGCCTTCCAGATGATCAATATGCACTTGCTTAGCAGTTTTTCCATTGGGTTATTATGGAATCAAACTAATCAAGAGTTCTAGACTTTGACAGGTTCTTCTTATTTGCTTTCATGTTACTATAGACAACTATGCCTAGGGTCTTGAAGTTCTATCACACCAAATGTAGTCACTTACATGTATGCTTACTCTTTAGGTGTTTACAACATCACCGGTCACTACAAGATAAAAGTGTGAAATTAATCGTAAGAAGAAGTTTATATTAGTTCAAGTTTGCTCTGTGTGGATGTATTGTTCTGTTCCAGTGATGTTGTGTGACTAAATCTGAAGGGAAAATATATCACCTATGGGGTCAAAGCCTGTTCCCCAATGGTATCTGCTCAAGCTTTTGCAAGAGGCATATATACCCCTCGGGTCCCAGCAAGTTTTCACCAAGGTTATAGGACCCAGAGATCCATTTTACCCCTTTGCATAACTTGTTTATTCGTGTAGCCTGCCTTCCAGATAATCAATATGCACTTGCTTAGCAGTTTTTCCATTGGGTTATTATGGAATCAAACTAATCAAGAGTTCTAGACTTTGACAGGTTCTTCTTATTTGCTTTCATGTTACTATAGACAACTTTGCCTAGGGTCTTGAAGTTCTATCACACCACATGTAGTCACTTACATGTATGCTTACTTGGCATATGTAATTCTTTAGGTATTTACAACACCATTGTTCACTATATGATAAAAGTAAGAAAATTAATCGTAAGAAGAAGTTTATATTAGTTCAAGTTTGCTCTCTGTGTATGTATTGTTCTGTTCCAGTCATGTTCTCTGACTAAATCTGAAGGGTAAAGATATCAACTATGGGGTCAAAGCCTGTTCCCCAATGGTATCTGCTGAAGCTGTTGCAAGAGGCATATATAACCCTCGGGTCACAGCAAGTTTTCACCAAGGTGGTAAGGCCCAGCGATCCATTTCGCCCCTTTGCTTACCTTGTTTATTCGTGTAGCCAGCCGTCCAGATAATCAATATGCACTTGCTTAGCATTTCTTCCATTGGGTTATTATGGAATCAAACTAATCAAGAATTCTAGACTTTGACAGGTTCTTCTTATTTGCTTTCATGTTACTATAGACAACTATGCCTAGGGTCTTGAAGTTCTATCACACCACATGTAGTCACTTACATGTATGCTTACTTGGCATATGTAACTCTTTAGGTATTTACAACGCCACTGGTCACTATATGCTAAAAGTGTGAAAATTAATCGTAAGAAGAAGTTTATATTAGTTCAAGTTTGCTCTGTGTGGATGTATTGTTCTGTTCCAGTGATGTTCTGTGACTAAATCTGAAGGGAAAAGATATCACCTATGGGGTCAAAGCCATTTCCCCAATGGTATCTGCTGAAGCTTTTGCAAGAGGCATATATACCCCTCGGGTCCCAGCAAGTTTTCACCAAGGTGGTAGGACCCAGCGATCCATTTTGCCCCTTTGCATACCTTGTTTATTCGTGAAGCCTGCCTTCCAGATAATCAATATGCACTTGCTTAGCAGTTTTTCCATTGGGTTATTATGGAATCAAACTAATCAAGAGTTCTAGACTTTGACAGGTTCTTCTTATTTGCTTTCATGTTACTATAGACAACTATGCCTAGGGTCTTGAAGTTCTATCACACCACATGTAGTCACTTACATGTATGCTTACTTGGCATATGTAACTCTTTAGGTATTTACAACACCACTGGTCACTACATGATAAAAGTGTGAAAATTAATCGTAAGAAGAAGTTTATATTAGTTCAAGTTTGCTCAGTGTGGATGTATTGTTCTTTTCCAGTGATGTTCTGTGATTAAATCTGAAGGGAAAAGATATCACCTATGGGGTCAAAGCCTGTTCCCCAGTGTTACCTGCTGAAGCTTTTGCAAGAGGCATATATACCCCTCGGGTCCCAACAAGTTTTCACCAAGGTGGTAGGTCCCAGCGATCCAATTCGCCCCTTTGCATGCCTTGTTTATTCGTGTAGCCAGCCCTCCAGATAATCAATATGCACTTGCTTAGCAGTTTTTCCATTGGGTTATTATGGAATCAAACGAATCAAGAGTTCTAGACTTTGACAGGTTCTTCTTATTTGCTTTAATGTTACTATAGACAACTATGCCTAGGGTCTTGAAGTTCTATCACACCAAATGTAGTCACTTACATGTATGCTTACTCTTTAGGTGTTTACAACATCACCGGTCACTACAAGATAAAAGTGTGAAATTAATCGTAAGAAGAAGTTTATATTAGTTCAAGTTTGCTCTGTGTGGATGTATTGTTCTGTTCCAGTGATGTTGTGTGACTAAATCTGAAGGGAAAATATATCACCTATGGGGTCAAAGCCTGTTCCCCAATGGTATCTGCTCAAGCTTTTGCAAGAGGCATATATACGCCTCGGGTCCCAGCAAGTTTTCACCAAGGTGATAGGACCCAGCGATCCATTTTGCCCCTTTGCATAACTTGTTTATTCGTGTAGCCTGCCTTCCAGATAATCAATATGCACTTGCTTAGCAGTTTTTCCATTGGGTTATTATGGAATCAAACTAATCAAGAGTTCTAGACTTTGACAGGTTCTTCTTATTTGCTTTCATGTTACTATAGACAACTTTGCCTGGGGTCTTGAAGTTCTATCACACCACATGTAGTCACTTACATGTATTCTTACTTGGCATATGTAATTCTTTAGGTATTTACAACACCATTGTTCACTATATGATAAAAGTAAGAAAATTAATCATAAGAAGAAGTTTATATTAGTTCAAGTTTGCTCTCTGTGTATGTATTGTTCTGTTCCAGTCATGTTCTCTGACTAAATCTGAAGGGAAGAGATATCAACTATGGGGTCAAAGCCTGTTCCCCAATGGTATCTGCTGAAGCTGTTGCAAGAGGCATATATAACCCTCGGGTCACAGCAAGTTTTCACCAAGGTGGTAAGGCCCAGCGATCCATTTCGCCCCTTTGCTTACCTTGTTTATTCGTGTAGCCAGCCGTCCAGATAATCAATATGCACTTGCTTAGCATTTCTTCCATTGGGTTATTATGGAATCAAACTAATCAAGAATTCTAGACTTTGACAGGTTCTTCTTATTTGCTTTCATGTTACTATAGACAACTATGCCTAGGGTCTTGAAGTTCTATCACACCACATGTAGTCACTTACATGTATGCTTACTTGGCATATGTAACTCTTTAGGTATTTACAACGCCACTGGTCACTATATGCTAAAAGTGTGAAAATTAATCGTAAGAAGAAGTTTATATTAGTTCAAGTTTGCTCTGTGTGGATGTATTGTTCTGTTCCAGTGATGTTCTGTGACTAAATCTGAAGGGAAAAGATATCACCTATGGGGTCAAAGCCATTTCCCCAATGGTATCTGCTGAAGCTTTTGCAAGAGGCATATATACCCCTCGGGTCCCAGCAAGTTTTCACCAAGGTGGTAGGACCCAGCGATCCATTTTGCCCCTTTGCATACCTTGTTTATTCGTGAAGCCTGCCTTCCAGATAATCAATATGCACTTGCTTAGCAGTTTTTCCATTGGGTTATTATGGAATCAAACTAATCAAGAGTTCTAGACTTTGACAGGTTCTTCTTATTTGCTTTCATGTTACTATAGACAACTATGCCTAGGGTCTTGAAGTTCTATCACACCACATGTAGTCACTTACATGTATGCCTACTTGGCATATGTAATTCTTTAGGTATTTACAACACCACCGGTCACTACATGATAAAATTGTGAAAATTAATCGTAAGAAAAAGTTTATATTAGTTCAAGTTTGCTCAGTGTGGATGTATTGTTCTGTTCCAGTCATGTTCTCTGACTAAATCTGAAGGGAAAAGATATCACCTATGGGGTCAAAGCCTGTTCCCCAATGGTAACTGCTCAAGCTTTTGCAAGAGGCATATATACCCCTCGGGTCCCAACAAGTTTTCACCAAGGTGGTAGGACCCAGCGATCCATTTCGCCCCTTTGCATGCCTTGTTTATTCGTGTAGCCAGCCCTCCAGATAATCAATATGCACTTGCTTAGCAGTTTTTCCATTGGGTTATTATGGAATCAAACGAATCAAGAGTTCTAGACTTTGACAGGTTCTTCTTATTTGCTTTAATGTTACTATAGACAACTATGCCTAGGGTCTTGAAGTTCTATCACACCAAATGTAGTCACTTACATGTATGCTTACTCTTTAGGTGTTTACAACATCACCGGTCACTACAAGATAAAAGTGTGAAAATTAATCATAAGAAGAAGTTTATATTAGTTCAAGTTTGCTCTGTGTGGATGTATTGTTCTGTTCCAGTCATGTTCTCTGACTAAATCTGAAGGGAAAATATATCACCTATGGGGTCAAAGCCTGTTCCCCAATGGTATCTGCTGAAGCTTTTGCAAGAGGCCTATATAACCCTCGGCTCCCAGCAAGTTTTCACCAAGGTGGTAGGACCCAGCGATCCATTTCACCCCTTTGCATACCTTGTTTATTCGTGTAGACTGCCTTCCAGATAATCTATATGCACTTGCTTAGCATTTCTTCCATTGGGTTATTATGGAATCAAACTAATCAAGAATTCTAGACTTTGACAGGTTCTTCTTATTTGCTTTCATGTTACTATAGACAACTATGCCTAGGGTCTTGAAGTTCTATCACACCACATGTAGTCACTTACATGTATGCTTACTTGGCATATGTAACTCTTTAGGTATTTACAACACCACCGGTCACTACATGATAAAAGTGTGAAAATTAATCGTAAAAAGAAGTTTATATTAGTTCAGGTTTGCTCTGTGTGGATGTATTGTTCTGTTCCAGTGATGTTGTGTGACTAAATCTGAAGGGAAAAGATATCACCTATGGGGTCAAAGCCTGTTCCCCAATGGTAACTGCTCAAGCTTTTGCAAGAGGCATATATACCCCTCGGGTCCCAGCAAGTTTTCATCAAGGTGGTAGGACCCAGCGATCTATTTTGCCCCTTTGCATAACTTGTTTATTCGTGTAGCCTGCCTTCCAGATAATCAATATGCACTTGCTTAGCAGTTTTTCCATTGGGTTATTATGGAATCAAACTAATCAAGAGTTCTAGACTTTGACAGGTTCTTCTTATTTGCTTTCATGTTACTATAGACAACTATGCCTAGGGTCTTGAAGTTCTATCACACCAAATGTAGTCACTTACATGTATGCTTACTCTTTAGGTGTTTACAACATCACCGGTCACTACAAGATAAAAGTGTGAAATTAATCGTAAGAAGAAGTTTATATTAGTTCAAGTTTGCTCTCTGTGTATGTATTGATCTGTTCCAGTGATGTTCTGTGACTAAATCTGAAGGGAAAAGATATCACCTATGGGGTCAAAGCCTGTTCCCCAATGATATCTGCTGAAGCTTTTGCAAGAGGCATATATACCCCTCGGGACCCAGCAAGTTTTCACCAAGGTGGTAGGACCCAGCGATCCATTTTGCCCCTTTGCATACCTTGTTTATTCGTGAAGCCTGCCCTCCAGATAATCAATATGCACTTGCTTAGCATTTCTTCCATTGGGTTATTATGGAATCAAACTAATCAAGAGTTCTAGACTTTGACAGGTTCTTCTTATTTGCTTTCATGTTACTATAGACAACTTTGCCTAGGGTCTTGAAGTTCTATCACACCACATGTAGTCACTTACATGTATGCTTACTTGGCATATGTAACTCTTTAGGTATTTACAACACCACTGGTCACTACATGATAAAAGTGTGAAAATTAATCGTAAGAAGAAGTTTATATTAGTTCAAGTTTGCTCAGTGTGGATGTATTGTTCTTTTCCAGTGATGTTCTGTGATTAAATCTGAAGGGAAAAGATATCACCTATGGGGTCAAAGCCTGTTCCCCAGTGTTACCTGCTGAAGCTTTTGCAAGAGGCATATATACCCCTCGGGTCCCAACAAGTTTTCACCAAGGTGGTAGGACCCAGCGATCCAATTCGCCCCTTTGCATGCCTTGTTTATTCGTGTAGCCAGCCCTCCAGATAATCTATATGCACTTGCTTAGCATTTCTTCCATTGGGTTATTATGGAATCAAGCTAATCAAGAATTCTAGACTTTGACAGGTTCTTCTTATTTGCTTTCATGTTACTATAGACAACTATGCCTAGGGTCTTGAAGTTCTATCACACCACATGTAGTCACTTACATGTATGCTTACTTGGCATATGTAACTCTTTAGGTATTTACAACACCACTGGTCACTATATGCTAAAAGTGTGAAAATTAACCGTAGGAAGAAGTTTATATTAGTTCAAGTTTGCTCAGTGTGGATGTATTGTTCTGTTCCAGTGATGTTCTGTGACTAAATCTGAAGGGAAAAGATATCACCTATGGGGTCAAAGCCATTTCCCCAATGGTATCTGCTGAAGATTTTGCAAGAGGCATATATACCCCTCGGGTCCCAGCAAGTTTTCACCAAGGTGGTAGGACCCAGCGATCCATTTTGCCCCTTTGCATACCTTGTTTATTCGTGAAGCCTGCCTTCCAGATAATCAATATGCACTTGCTTAGCAGTTTTTCCATTGGGTTATTATGGAATCAAACTAATCAAGAGTTCTAGACATTGACAGGTTCTTCTTATTTGCTTTCATGTTACTATAGACAACTATGCCTAGGGTCTTGAAGTTCTATCACACCACATGTAGTCACTTACATGTATGCTTACTTGGCATATGTAACTCTTTAGGTATTTACAACACCACTGGTCACTACATGATAAAAGTGTGAAAATTAATCGTAAGAAGAAGTTTATATTAGTTCAAGTTTGCTCAGTGTGGATGTATTGTTCTTTTCCAGTGATGTTCTGTGATTAAATCTGAAGGGAAAAGATATCACCTATGGGGTCAAAGCCTGTTCCCCAGTGTTACCTGCTGAAGCTTTTGCAAGAGGCATATATACCCCTCGGGTCCCAACAAGTTTTCACCAAGGTGGTAGGACCCAGCGATCCAATTCGCCCCTTTGCATGCCTTGTTTATTCGTGTAGCCAGCCCTCCAGATAATCAATATGCACTTGCTTAGCAGTATTTCCATTGGGTTATTATGGAATCAAACGAATCAAGAGTTCTAGACTTTGACAGGTTCTTCTTATTTGCTTTAATGTTACTATAGACAACTATGCCTAGGGTCTTGAAGTTCTATCACACCAAATGTAGTCACTTACATGTATGCTTACTCTTTAGGTGTTTACAACATCACCGGTCACTACAAGATAAAAGTGTGAAAATTAATCGTAAGAAGAAGTTTATATTAGTTCAAGTTTGCTCTGTGTGGATGTATTGTTCTGTTCCAGTCATGTTCTCTGACTAAATCTGAAGGGAAAATATATCACCTATGGGGTCAAAGCCTGTTCCCCAATGGTATCTGCTGAAGCTTTTGCAAGAGGCCTATATAACCCTCGGCTCCCAGCAAGTTTTCACCAAGGTGGTAGGACCCAGAGATCCATTTCACCCCTTTGCATACCTTGTTTATTCGTGTAGACTGCCTTCCAGATAATCAATATGCACTTGCTTAGCATTTCTTCCATTGGGTTATTATGGAATCAAACTAATCAAGAATTCTAGACTTTGACAGGTTCTTCTTATTTGCTTTCATGTTACTATAGACAACTATGCCTAGGGTCTTGAAGTTCTATCACACCACATGTAGTCACTTACATGTATGCTTACTTGGCATATGTAACTCTTTAGGTATTTACAACACCACCGGTCACTACATGATAAAAGTGTGAAAATTAATCGTAAAAAGAAGTTTATATTAGTTCAGGTTTGCTCTGTGTGGATGTATTGTTCTGTTCCAGTGATGTTGTGTGACTAAATCTGAAGGGAAAAGATATCACCTATGGGGTCAAAGCCTGTTCCCCAATGGTATCTTCTGAAGCTTTTGCAAGAGGCATATATACCCCTCGGGTCCCAGCAAGTTTTCACCAAGGTGGTAGGGCCCAGCGATCCATTTCGTGCCTTTGCATAACTTGTTTATTCGTGTAGCCTGCCTTCCAGATAATCAATATGCACTTGCTTAGCAGTTTTTCCATTGGGTTATTATGGAATCAAACTAATCAAGAGTTCTAGACTTTGACAGGTTTTTCTTATTTGCTTTCATGTTACTATAGACAACTATGCCTAGGGTCTTGAAGTTCTATCACACCACATGTAGTCACTTACATGTATGCTTACTCTTTAGGTGTTTACAACATCACCGGTCAGGGCTGGACTGGTAATCTGGCATACCGGGCAAATGCCCGGTGGGCCGACGTGCTTTTTGGGCCGATAAATCTCACACTTTTTTTTTTCTTTTAACGGCCCATAAAACTTGTACATCGGCGGCCCATTCGTTTTGTTTTGTTTAAATTGATGGTGCTGGGTTAGTGCCGGTGTAATGCATTGGTCAAAAAAAGTAAGCGTTAGTTTTTTTTCCCACTGACAGACCGGCTTATGAAACCCGTAGATCAGCGGCCCATTGGTTGTTTTCTTGATTGATTTCTTGACACTGGGCTGGCCCAATCACACCTCCCCCTTTGGGCTTTGAGTGAGCATGCAGTGTCAAGTGTGTATCTGTCAAAATAGTCTGAGAGATGGAGAAAAAACGCAAGGAATGTACAGGAATGTAAAAAAGACGCGTTTTTATCCATGTTTTCCGCCAAAATAAAAGCTTGATGCAGTTTCCGTCAAAATAAAAGATCATGTGCTTATCTCTTTCAAGTTTAGAAATGAGTACAAAACTAATTATGAAAGTTTTCTTTATTTTTCAGTGCATTTGTTTTGCAATATATGGCTATTACTGTCATTGGTTTAATATTATAACTATTATTATGTAGTAGTGTAATATAGACAGACACTGTTACTAAAAGAGGTATGATTTTTTCTTTGTTTAATTTGCACACTTAATATGGGTTGGAGCCTTTTAATTTTGAACTCTCAAACTGCACCAGATTAATGAATTTAACATTAAAATGCACACATTTTTCTTAGGGGGGGCATGCCCCCAAACCCCCCTAGAGGGACAGAGGTCCGCCCACCACAGTTTTACCAAGATCCTATGGGAAACATTGGTATTGCTATGCCAATGCAGCTTATAGCTTGTTTTTTGGATGCATCACTGTGGAGTATAGTTCAATTGTATTAATAAATTACAATTTTGTACTTATTTAATCTGTTAACTCGTTCCTACTCACTCATTACATGGCATTAGTGGTTTTAATGAAAAGGAGTTGAACAAAAACATATTTAAGGGCGTGCAAAGATGGGTGGTGTTTATGGTCATATGTAGTGGGACAGTCTGGGCCAAAATGCCAGGGCCGATTTTCTGTCCCAGTCCAGCCCTGTCACCGGTCACTACATGATAAAAGTGTGAAAATTAATCGTAAGAAGAAGTTTATATTAGTTCAAGTTTGCTTTGTGTGGATGTATTGTTCTGTTCCAGTCATGTTCTCTGACTAAATCTGAAGTTAAAATATATCACCTATGGGGTCAATGCCTGTTCCCCAATGGTATCTGCTGAAGCTTTTGCAAGAGGCATATATAACCCTCGGGTCCCAGCAAGTTTTCACCAAGGTGGTAAGGCCCAGCGATCCATTTCGCCCCTTTGCTTACCTTGTTTATTCGTGTAGCCAGCCCTCCAGATAATCAATATGCACTTGCTTAGCATTTCTTCCATTGGGTTATTATGGAATCAAGCTAATCAAGAATTCTAGACTTTGACAGGTTCTTCTTATTTGCTTTCATGTTACTATAGACAACTATGCCTAGGGTCTTGAAGTTCTATCACACCACATGTAGTCACTTACATGTATGCTTACTTGGCATATGTAATTCTTTAGGTATTTACAACACCACCGGTCACTACATGATAAAATTGTGAAAATTAATCGTAAGAAAAAGTTTATATTAGTTTAAGTTTGCTCTGTGTGGATGTATTGTTCTGTTCCAGTGATGATGTGTGACTAAATCTGAAGGGAAAAGATATCACCTATGGGGTCAAAGCCTGTTCCCCAATGGTAACTGCTCAAGCTTTTGCAAGAGGCATATATACCCCTCGGGTCCCAGCAAGTTTTCACCAAGGTGGTAGGACCCAGCGATCTATTTTGCCCCTTTGCATAACTTGTTTATTCGTGTAGCCTGCCTTCCAGATAATCAATATGCACTTGCTTAGCAGTTTTTCCATTGGGTTATTATGGAATCAAACTAATCAAGAGTTCTAGACTTTGACAGGTTCTTCTTATTTGCTTTCATGTTACTATAGACAACTATGCCTAGGGTCTTGAAGTTCTATCACACCACATGTAGTCACGTACATGTATGCTTACTTGGCATATGTAATTCTTTAGGTATTTACAACACCATTGTTCACTATATGATAAAAGTGAGAAAATTAATCGTAAGAAGAAGTTTATATTAGTTCAAGTTTGCTCTCTGTGTATGTATTGTTCTGTTCCAGTCATGTTCTGTGACTAATCTGAAGGGAAAAGATATCACCTATGGGGTCAAAGCCTGTTCCCCAGTGGTATCTGCTGAAGCTTTTGCAAGAGACATATATACCCCTCGGGTCCCAGCAAGTTTTCACCAAGGTGGTAGGGCCCAGCGATCCATTTCGTGACTTTGCATAACTTGTTTATTCGTGTAGCCTGCCTTCCAGATAATCAATATGCACTTGCTTAGCAGTTTTTCCATTGGGTTATTATTATCAGGAGTGATAAACACAGCAGTTTCAGATCATTCACTCATATATGTCATTAGGAAATGTTTTAAACAGCCAAGATGTCATAAAAATAATTACATTAAAAAAGTCCCAAATTCAAAATTGTCTCAGTTTAATGCTGAATTTGCTGATACTGATTGGAGTAACGAGATGTTTCTGAAGAATCCCGATCATGTTTTGTCAAATTTCCATAGGAGAGTGGAGACAATACGTCAAAAATATACAACTACCTGTAAAATACATATTAAACAAAATACAGTACCTTGGGTAACTTCTGATATTTTACAGCTCCTAAAAAAGAAGGCCTCTTCCTTGAAAGCCTACAGATTATTAAAAACACCTGAAGCTAAGCTTATTTTCACACAGTTTAGAAATAAGTGTAAATTTGAATTATACAAAGCAAAACAGTCTTATTATGAAAATCAAATTAGTCGAACAGTTTCCAACCCAAGAACATTATGGCGAACATTGAAATCTATAACTGGTGAAAAAAAATGTAAAATTAATAATAGTTTGCAAATATCCATAAATGGTACTCTTCTTACTGATCATGATAAAATTGCTAATTCTTTTAATGAGTATTTTATTGCATCTGTACAAGAATTATCTTCTAAATTTACTATTCCTCTGTTTCTCACATCAGTACCAGCATTATCTCAGCAATTCTCTTTTTCTGAAATTGTACAAAATGATATAACTAATATTTTGTGTTCTCTGAATGCTTCTCATGCTTGTGATACAAATAATTTAAACATGACTTTTCTTAAAACTCATGCCAGTACTCTTATACCACTCTTGCATCATTTAGTTAATTTGTGTATTAGACAATCAGTATTTCCTGCCTTGTGGAAAACGGCCCAGATCACCCCGATGTTTAAGTCTGATGATCCAACTAATATTTCGAACTACCGTCCAATTGCAATTCTCCCAACCATTTCCAAGTTGCTTGAAAAAATATTGTACAATCAACTAATTAACCACCTTGAAAATAATAACCTGCTCAGTGATTGCCAGCATGGCTTTCGACCCTTACGGTCAACTATGTCGGCTTTGTTGCTTCTCACTGAGCAAATACGTGCGTCTTTAAACAAGGGTCAGATTACTGGAGTTATATACATAGATTTTCAGAAAGCTTTCGATACAGTCAATCATCAAATTCTGTTAAACAAACTTCTTTCTTTTCATTTGTCATCTTCCGCAATAGATATGTTTACATCATATTTAAGTGACAGATCTCAGACTGTAAGAATCGGCTCAGTAACATCACAGCCACGAGTGTGTTCTATGGGAGTTCCACAGGGCAGTATTTTAGGTCCTTTACTTTTCCTTATGTATATTAATGATCTTCCTTGTGTTTTGAATTTTTCTAGTTCTTTGCTATATGCTGATGACACTGTTATTTTTCTTTCTGGTTCTAATATCGACACAATTAACTACAGACTTAACACAGATCTGCAGCATTTACATAACTGGCTGCAAGATAACCATTTAACACTTAGGGCCCTATCTTGCACCCAGCACAATTGACTTTGTACACCGACGCATGTATCATTCCTATTTTGCACCCGCGCAAAGCGCGCTTTTCCCTCCACAGAAGCACGTCGGTTAACTAAGAAATACACTTGCGCTCCCCGGGGCGGTTCAGCGCAAAGAGGAGGCGTGTTCCAGCGCAAACGTTCCCTCATGCTATTTTGCAGGTTTAGAAAACAATTGCGCTACTAACCAGGAAAAATTTGTTTAAAGTCAGTGGCGCGTTGCGCATGTTATTCATATGCTATTTTAAGGGCGCATGCTTGGCCATAATCAATGTAGCGTGTGCACAACGCGAATGCACTTTGATTCTCTCATCTACACATAAGCAGCAGTTTTCATTTTTGCAAATCATACATTATTACGATAGATAGATAGATAGATAGATAGATAGATAGATAGATAGATAGATAGATAGATAGATAGATAGATAGATAGATAGATAGATAGATAGATAGATAGATAGATAGACAGTTTATTATAAAAGCATACATCTAGCTTACACATTTACCCAAATTATCATACGCCTTTTTAACCGAAGTTAATTTGGGTGTGTTTCTCCATCCCCAACGTCCCTGACGAGAACGCCGGTCTCCTTGGCTGTGAACCGCTCCTGGCGCGCGCCAGGCAAATCCGCCGTTACAATAGGAATCCGCTTTAGAACAAACGCGTCTGCTCTTAAAGGGAATGTGAGATGATGCTCTGATTGGTTTATTTCACGTTACGCCCAAACCACACCTATGAATAATGAAGCTACTTCAGACCAACCCATTTTAGATTTGCGCCTGGCGCAAGAGTCATTTATCCCGCCGGGAAAATAGCAACAGCGCCAAGACCCGCCCACAAAGTTACTTGCGCTTTGCGCTTTGACACTTGCGTTTCAGATCGTTAAAATAGGGCCCTTAATGTCAAGAAAACACAATGCATGTATTTCTATTCATCTAGGAGACAGCTATCCATATCCAATCCTATCACTTTTTCTAATCAAACGCTTTCAATTGTATCAACATATAAGTATTTGGGAGTCTATCTTGACTCACATCTTACTTATCAAGAACATGTTCAAACCCTAACCAGAAAGTTAAACCAAAAGTTATATGTTTATAGCAAAATTAGACCATATTTGTTGCTTTCTGTTTCAAAAACCTATCTTCATGCCATCATTCTGTCCACTTTGTCGTATTGTTTACCTGTTTGGTCACTAACAACAAATGAGATTATTGAACCTGTAATAAGAATTTATAATAGAGCTCATAAGATCCATGTCAGGCTTCCAGGCTGGACTCACCACTGTACTGCACTATCTTTGTGTAATGCCTTGACATTTCAGAACTATAAAATAAGCCATGGGATAAACTTGTTTTATCAAATCTCAAATGGACACACTGTAACTGCTCTAAACGAATTGGTTCCGAAACTTAGCTCAAGGTCTGAGCGCACTACGAGATCTTTTACAAATGGACTCTTGCCTTTACCGGCTTTTAGAAACTGTTATGGACAGAGATCTTTTTTTCATGTGCTCACTAAAACCTGGAATGAGATCCCACAGCACATCAGAACTATCACATCAAGAAGACTATTTAAAATAACATTTGCTCGCCATTTAATGGACAGGTATAGCTGTGACCATTGAGACGGCTCTATAGCCCCTCTTGTTGTCCAATATCTTGGTTTGTGTGTCTGTTGTTGTCTCTAGCTGTTTAGTGTGTGAACTTTGTTGTGTCTGTGGTTTATATGTTCTGCAGAGCAGGAACCTGCTGAAAATCAGTTTTATACTGAGCCAGGCCCGATTGTCCTTAATCTTTTCCTGTTTTAAAAATATAAATAAATAAATAAATAAATTATGGAATCAAACTAATCAAGAGTTCTAGACTTTGACAGGTTTTTCTTATTTGCTTTCATGTTACTATAGACAACTATGCCTAGGGTCTTGAAGTTCTATCACACCACATGTAGTCACTTACATGTATGCTTACTCTTTAGGTGTTTACAACATCACCGGTCAGGGCTGGACTGGTAATCTGGCATACCGGGCAAATGCCCGGTGGGCCGACGTGCTTTTTGGGCCGATAAATCTCATACTTTTTTTTTTCTTTTAACGGCCCATAAAACTTGTACATCGGCGGCCCATTCGTTTTGTTTTGTTTAAATTGATGGTGCTGGGTTAGTGCCGGTGTAATGCATTGGTCAAAAAAAAGTAAGCGTTAGTTTTTTTTCCCACTGACAGACCGGCTTATGAAACCCGTAGATCAGCGGCCCATTGGTTGTTTTCTTGATTGATTTCTTGACACTGGGCTGGCCCAATCACACCTCCCCCTTTGGGCTTTGAGTGAGCGTGCAGTGTCAAGTGTGTATCTGTCAAAATAGTCTGAGAGATGGAGAAGAAACGCAAGGAATGTACAGGAATGTAAAAAAGACGCGTTTTTATCCATGTTTTCCGCCAAAATAAAAGCTTGATGCAGTTTCCGTCAAAATAAAAGATCATGTGCTTATCTCTTTCAAGTTTAGAAATGAGTACAAAACTAATTATGAAAGTTTTCTTTATTTTTCAGTGCATTTGTTTTGCAATATATGGCTATTACTGTCATTGGTTTAATATTATAACTATTATTATGTAGTAGTGTAATATAGACAGACACTGTTACTAAAAGAGGTATGATTTTTTCTTTGTTTAATTTGCACACTTAATATGGGTTGGAGCCTTTTAATTTTGAACTCTCAAACTGCACCAGATTAATGAATTTAACATTAAAATGCACAAATCTTTCTTAGGGGGGGCATGCCCCCAAACCCCCCTAGAGGGACAGAGGTCCGCCCACCACAGTTTTACCAAGATCCTGTGGGAAACATTGGTATTGCTATGCCAATGCAGCTTATAGCTTGTTTTTTGGATGCATCACTGTGGAGTATAGTTCAATTGTATTAATAAATTACAATTTTGTACTTATTTAATCTGTTAACTCGTTCCTACTCACTCATTACATGGCATTAGTGGTTTTAATGAAAAGGAGTTGAACAAAAACATATTTAAGGGCGTGCAAAGATGGGTGGTGTTTATGGTCATATGTAGTGGGCCAGTCTGGGCCAAAATGCCAGGGCCGATTTTCTGTCCCAGTCCAGCCCTGTCACCGGTCACTACATGATAAAAGTGTGAAAATTAATCGTAAGAAGAAGTTTATATTAGTTCAAGTTTGCTTTGTGTGGATGTATTGTTCTGTTCCAGTCATGTTCTCTGACTAAATCTGAAGTTAAAATATATCACCTATGGGGTCAATGCCTGTTCCCCAATGGTATCTGCTGAAGCTTTTGCAAGAGGCATATATAACCCTCGGGTCCCAGCAAGTTTTCACCAAGGTGGTAAGGCCCAGCGATCCATTTCGCCCCTTTGCTTACCTTGTTTATTCGTGTAGCCAGCCCTCCAGATAATCAATATGCACTTGCTTAGCATTTCTACCATTGGGTTATTATGGAATCAAGCTAATCAAGAATTCTAGACTTTGACAGGTTCTTCTTATTTGCTTTCATGTTACTATAGACAACTATGCCTAGAGTCTTGAAGTTCTATCACACCACATGTAGTCACTTACATGTATGCTTACTTGGCATATGTAACTCTTTAGGTATTTACAACACCACTGGTCAATATATGCTAAAAGTGTGAAAATTAATCGTAGGAAGAAGTTTATATTAGTTCAAGTTTGCTCTGTGTGGATGTATTGTTCTGTTCCAGTGATGTTCTGTGACTAAATCTGAAGGGAAAAGATATCACCTATGGGGTCAAAGCCATTTCCCCAATGGTATCTGCTGAAGCTTTTGCAAGAGGCATATATACCCCTCGGGTCCCAGCAAGTTTTCACCAAGGTGGTAGGACCCAGCGATCCATTTTGCCCCTTTGCATACCTTGTTTATTCGTGAAGCCTGCCTTCCAGATAATCAATATGCACTTGCTTAGCAGTTTTTCCATTGGGTTATTATGGAATCAAACTAATCAAGAGTTCTAGAATTTGACAGGTTCTTCTTATTTGCTTTCATGTTACTATAGACAACTATGCCTAGGGTCTTGAAGTTCTATCACACCACATGTAGTCACTTACATGTATGCTTACTTGGCATATGTAACTCTTTAGGTATTTACAACACCACTGGTCACTACATGATAAAAGTGTGAAAATTAATCGTAAGAAGAAGTTTATATTAGTTCAAGTTTGCTCAGTGTGGATGTATTGTTCTTTTCCAGTGATGTTCTGTGATTAAATCTGAAGGGAAAAGATATCACCTTTGGGGTCAAAGCCTGTTCCCCAGTGTTACCTGCTGAAGCTTTTGCAAGAGGCATATATACCCCTCGGGTCCCAACAAGTTTTCACCAAGGTGGTAGGACCCAGCGATCCAATTCGCCCCTTTGCATGCCTTGTTTATTCGTGTAGCCAGCCCTCCAGATAATCAATATGCACTTGCTTAGCAGTTTTTCCATTGGGTTATTATGGAATCAAACGAATCAAGAGTTCTAGACTTTGACAGGTTCTTCTTATTTGCTTTAATGTTACTATAGACAACTATGCCTAGGGTCTTGAAGTTCTATCACACCAAATGTAGTCACTTACATGTATGCTTACTCTTTAGGTGTTTACAACATCACCGGTCACTACAAGATAAAAGTGTGAAAATTAATCATAAGAAGAAGTTTATATTAGTTCAAGTTTGCTCTGTGTGGATGTATTGTTCTGTTCCAGTCATGTTCTCTGACTAAATCTGAAGGGAAAATATATCACCTATGGGGTCAAAGCCTGTTCCCCAATGGTATCTGCTGAAGCTTTTGCAAGAGGCCTATATAACCCTCGGCTCCCAGCAAGTTTTCACCAAGGTGGTAGGACCCAGCGATCCATTTCACCCCTTTGCATACCTTGTTTATTCGTGTAGACTGCCTTCCAGATAATCAATATGCACTTGCTTAGCATTTCTTCCATTGGGTTATTATGGAATCAAACTAATCAAGAATTCTAGACTTTGACAGGTTCTTCTTATTTGCTTTCATGTTACTATAGACAACTATGCCTAGGGTCTTGAAGTTCTATCACACCACATGTAGTCACTTACATGTATGCTTACTTGGCATATGTAATTCTTTAGGTATTTACAACACCACCGGTCACTACATGATAAAAGTGTGAAAATTAATCGTAAGAAGAAGTTTATATTAGTTCAGGTTTGCTCTGTGTGGATGTATTGTTCTGTTCCAGTGATGTTCTGTGACTAAATCTGAAGGGAAAAGATATCACCTATGGGGTCAAAGCCTGTTCCCCAATGGTATCTGCTGAAGCTTTTGCAAGAGGCATATATACCCCTCGGGTCCCAGCAAGTTTTCACCAAGGTGGTAGGGCCCAGCGATCCATTTCGTGCCTTTGCATAACTTGTTTATTCGTGTAGCCTGCTTTCCAGATAATCAATATGCACTTGCTTAGCAGTTTTTCCATTGGGTTATTATGGAATCAAACTAATCAAGAGTTCTAGACTTTGACAGGTTCTTCTTATTTGCTTTCATGTTACTATAGACAACTATGCCTAGGGTCTTGAAGTTCTATCACACCAAATGTAGTCACTTACATGTATGCTTACTCTTTAGGTGTTTACAACATCACCGGTCACTACAAGATAAAAGTGTGAAATTAATCGTAAGAAGAAGTTTATATTAGTTCAAGTTTGCTCTGTGTGGATGCATTGTTCTGTTCCAGTGATGTTGTGTGACTAAATCTGAAGGGAAAATATATCACCTATGGGGTCAAAGCCTGTTCCCCAATGGTATCTGCTCAAGCTTTTGCAAGAGGCATATATACCCCTCGGGTCCCAGCAAGTTTTCACCAAGGTGATAGGACCCAGCGATCCATTTTGCCCCTTTGCATAACTTGTTTATTCGTGTAGCCTGCCTTCCAGATAATCAATATGCACTTGCTTAGCAGTTTTTCCATTGGGTTATTATGGAATCAAACTAATCAAGAGTTCTAGACTTTGACAGGTTCTTCTTATTTGCTTTCATGTTACTATATACAACTTTGCCTAGGGTCTTGAAGTTCTATCACACCACATGTAGTCACTTACATGTATGCTTACTTGGCATATGTAATTCTTTAGGTATTTACAACACCATTGTTCACTATATGATAAAAGTAAGAAAATTAATCGTAAGAAGAAGTTTATATTAGTTCAAGTTTGCTCTCTGTGTATGTATTGTTCTGTTCCAGTCATGTTCTCTGACTAAATCTGAAGGGAAAATATATCAACTATGGGGTCAAAGCCTGTTCCCCAATGGTATCTGCTGAAGCTGTTGCAAGAGGCATATATAACCCTCGGGTCACAGCAAGTTTTCACCAAGGTGGTAAGGCCCAGCGATCCATTTCGCCCCTTTGCTTACCTTGTTTATTCGTGTAGCCAGCCGTCCAGATAATCAATATGCACTTGCTTAGCATTTCTTCCATTGGGTTATTATGGAATCAAACTAATCAAGATTTCTAGACTTTGACAGGTTCTTCTTATTTGCTTTCATGTTACTATAGACAACTATGCCTAGGGTCTTGAAGTTCTATCACACCACATGTAGTCACTTACATGTATGCTTACTTGGCATATGTAATTCTTTAGGTGTTTACAACATCACCGGTCACTACAAGATAAAAGTGTGAAATTAATCGTAAGAAGAAGTTTATATTAGTTCAAGTTTGCTCTCTGTGTATGTATTGATCTGTTCCAGTGATGTTCTGTGACTAAATCTGAAGGGAAAAGATATCACCTATGGGGTCAAAGCCTGTTCCCCAATGGTAACTGCTCAAGCTTTTGCAAGAGGCATATATACCCCTCGGGTCCCAGCAAGTTTTCACCAAGGTGGTAGGACCCAGCGATCTATTTTGCCCCTTTGCATAACTTGTTTATTCGTGTAGCCTGCCTTCCAGATAATCAATATGCACTTGCTTAGCAGTTTTTCCATTGGGTTATTATGGAATCAAACTAATCAAGAGTTCTAGACTTTGACAGGTTCTTCTTATTTGCTTTCATGTTACTATAGACAACTATGCCTAGGGTCTTGAAGTTCTATCACACCACATGTAGTCACGTACATGTATGCTTACTTGGCATATGTAATTCTTTAGGTATTTACAACACCATTGTTCACTATATGATAAAAGTGAGAAAATTAATAGTAAGAAGAAGTTTATATTAGTTCAAGTTTGCTCTCTGTGTATGTATTGTTCTGTTCCAGTCATGTTCTGTGACTAAATCTGAAGGGAAAAGATATCACCTATGGGGTCAAAGCCTGTTCCCCAGTGGTATCTGCTGACGCTTTTGCAAGAGGCATATATACCCCTCGGGTCCCAGCAAGTTTTCACCAAGGTGGTAGGGCCCAGCGATCCATTTCGTGGCTTTGCATAACTTGTTTATTCGTGTAGCCTGCCTTCCAGATAATCAATATGCACTTGCTTAGCAGTTTTTCCATTGGGTTATTATGGAATCAAACTAATCAAGAGTTCTAGACTTTGACAGGTTTTTCTTATTTGCTTTCATGTTACTATAGACAACTATGCCTAGGGTCTTGAAGTTCTATCACACCACATGTAGTCACTTACATGTATGCTTACTCTTTAGGTGTTTACAACATCACCGGTCAGGGCTGGACTGGTAATCTGGCATACCGGGCAAATGCCCGGTGGGCCGACGTGCTTTTTGGGCCGATAAATCTCATACTTTTTTTTTTCTTTTAACGGCCCATAAAACTTGTACATCGGCGGCCCATTCGTTTTGTTTTGTTTAAATTGATGGTGCTGGGTTAGTGCCGGTGTAATGCATTGGTCAAAAAAAAGTAAGCGTTAGTTTTTTTTCCCACTGACAGACCGGCTTATGAAACCCGTAGATCAGCGGCCCATTGGTTGTTTTCCTGATTGATTTCTTGACACTGGGCTGGCCCAATCACACCTCCCCCTTTGGGCTTTGAGTGAGCGTGCAGTGTCAAGTGTGTATCTGTCAAAATAGTCTGAGAGATGGAGAAGAAACGCAAGGAATGTACAGGAATGTAAAAAAGACGCGTTTTTATCCATGTTTTCCGCCAAAATAAAAGCTTGATGCAGTTTCCGTCAAAATAAAAGATCATGTGCTTATCTCTTTCAAGTTTAGAAATGAGTACAAAACTAATTATGAAAGTTTTCTTTATTTTTCAGTGCATTTGTTTTGCAATATATGGCTATTACTGTCATTGGTTTAATATTATAACTATTATTATGTAGTAGTGTAATATAGACAGACACTGTTACTAAAAGAGGTATGATTTTTTCTTTGTTTAATTTGCACACTTAATATGGGTTGGAGCCTTTTAATTTTGAACTCTCAAACTGCACCAGATTAATGAATTTAACATTAAAATGCACAAATTTTTCTTAGGGGGGGCATGCCCCCAAACCCCCCTAGAGGGACAGAGGTCCGCCCACCACAGTTTTACCAAGATCCTGTGGGAAACATTGGTATTGCTATGCCAATGCAGCTTATAGCTTGTTTTTTGGATGCATCACTGTGGAGTATAGTTCAATTGTATTAATAAATTACTATTTTGTACTTATTTAATCTGTTAACTCGTTCCTACTCACTCATTACATGGCATTAGTGGTTTTAATGAAAAGGAGTTGAACAAAAACATATTTAAGGGCGTGCAAAGATGGGTGGTGTTTATGGTCATATGTAGTGGGCCAGTCTGGGCCAAAATGCCAGGGCCGATTTTCTGTCCCAGTCCAGCCCTGTCACCAGTCACTACATGATAAAAGTGTGAAAATTAATCGTAAGAAGAAGTTTATATTAGTTCAAGTTTGCTTTGTGTGGATGTATTGTTCTGTTCCAGTCATGTTCTCTGACTAAATCTGAAGTTAAAATATATCACCTATGGGGTCAATGCCTGTTCCCCAATGGTATCTGCTGAAGCTTTTGCAAGAGGCATATATAACCCTCGGGTCCCAGCAAGTTTTCACCAAGGTGGTAAGGCCCAGCGATCCATTTCGCCCCTTTGCTTACCTTGTTTATTCGTGTAGCCAGCCCTCCAGATAATCAATATGCACTTGCTTAGCATTTCTTCCATTGGGTTATTATGGAATCAAGCTAATCAAGAATTCTAGACTTTGACAGGTTCTTCTTATTTGCTTTCATGTTACTATAGACAACTATGCCTAGGGTCTTGAAGTTCTATCACACCACATGTAGTCACTTACATGTATGCTTACTTGGCATATGTAACTCTTTAGGTATTTACAACACCACTGGTCACTATATGCTAAAAGTGTGAAAATTAATCGTAGGAAGAAGTTTATATTAGTTCAAGTTTGCTCTGTGTGGATGTATTGTTCTGTTCCAGTGATGTTCTGTGACTAAATCTGAAGGGAAAAGATATCACCTATGGGGTCAAAGCCATTTCCCCAATGGTATCTGCTGAAGCTTTTGCAAGAGGCATATATACCCCTCGGGTCCCAGCAAGTTTTCACCAAGGTGGTAGGACCCAGCGATCCATTTTGCCCCTTTGCATACCTTGTTTATTCGTGAAGCCTGCCTTCCAGATAATCAATATGCACTTGCTTAGCAGTTTTTCCATTGGGTTATTATGGAATCAAACTAATCAAGAGTTCTAGACTTTGACAGGTTCTTCTTATTTGCTTTCATGTTACTATAGACAACTATGCCTAGGGTCTTGAAGTTCTATCACACCACATGTAGTCACTTACATGTATGCTTACTTGGCATATGTAACTCTTTAGGTATTTACAACACCACTGGTCACTACATGATAAAAGTGTGAAAATTAATCGTAAGAAGAAGTTTATATTAGTTCAAGTTTGCTCAGTGTGGATGTATTGTTCTTTTCCAGTGATGTTCTGTGATTAAATCTGAAGGGAAAAGATATCACCTATGGGGTCAAAGCCTGTTCCCCAGTGTTACCTGCTGAAGCTTTTGCAAGAGGCATATATACATACCCCTCGGGTCCCAACAAGTTTTCACCAAGGTGGTAGGACCCAGCGATCCAATTCGCCCCTTTGCATGCCTTGTTTATTCGTGTAGCCAGCCCTCCAGATAATCAATATGCACTTGCTTAGCAGTTTTTCCATTGGGTTATTATGGAATCAAACGAATCAAGAGTTCTAGACTTTGACAGGTTCTTCTTATTTGCTTTAATGTTACTATAGACAACTATGCCTAGGGTCTTGAAGTTCTATCACACCAAATGTAGTCACTTACATGTATGCTTACTCTTTAGGTGTTTACAACATCACCGGTCACTACAAGATAAAAGTGTGAAAATTAATCGTAAGAAGAAGTTTATATTAGTTCAAGTTTGCTCTGTGTGGATGTATTGTTCTGTTCCAGTCATGTTCTCTGACTAAATCTGAAGGGAAAATATATCACCTATGGGGTCAAAGCCTGTTCCCCAATGGTATCTGCTGAAGCTTTTGCAAGAGGCCTATATAACCCTCGGCTCCCAGCAAGTTTTCACCAAGGTGGTAGGACCCAGCGATCCATTTCACCCCTTTGCATACCTTGTTTATTCGTGTAGACTGCCTTCCAGATAATCAATATGCACTTGCTTAGCATTTCTTCCATTGGGTTATTATGGAATCAAACTAATCAAGAATTCTAGACTTTGACAGGTTCTTCTTATTTGCTTTCATGTTACTATAGACAACTATGCCTAGGGTCTTGAAGTTCTATCACACCACATGTAGTCACTTACATGTATGCTTACTTGGCATATGTAACTCTTTAGGTATTTACAACACCACCGGTCACTACATGATAAAAGTGTGAAAATTAATCGTAAGAAGAAGTTTATATTAGTTCAGGTTTGCTCTGTGTGGATGTATTGTTCTGTTCCAGTGATGTTCTGTGACTAAATCTGAAGGGAAAAGATATCACCTATGGGGTCAAAGCCTGTTCCCCAATGGTATCTGCTGAAGCTTTTGCAAGAGGCATATATACCCCTCGGGTCCCAGCAAGTTTTCACCAAGGTGGTAGGGCCCAGTGATCCATTTCGTGCCTTTGCATAACTTGTTTATTCGTGTAGCCTGCCTTCCAGATAATCAATATGCACTTGCTTAGCAGTTTTTCCATTGGGTTATTATGGAATCAAACTAATCAAGAGTTCTAGACTTTGACAGGTTCTTCTTATTTGCTTTCATGTTACTATAGACAACTATGTCTAGGGTCTTGAAGTTCTATCACACCAAATGTAGTCACTTACATGTATGCTTACTCTTTAGGTGTTTACAACATCACCGGTCACTACAAGATAAAAGTGTGAAATTAATCGTAAGAAGAAGTTTATATTAGTTCAAGTTTGCTCTGTGTGGATGTATTGTTCTGTTCCAGTGATGTTGTGTGACTAAATCTGAAGGGAAAATATATCACCTATGGGGTCAAAGCCTGTTCCCCAATGGTATCTGCTCAAGCTTTTGCAAGAGGCATATATACGCCTCGGGTCCCAGCAAGTTTTCACCAAGGTGATAGGACCCAGCGATCCATTTTGCCCCTTTGCATAACTTGTTTATTCGTGTAGCCTGCCTTCCAGATAATCAATATGCACTTGCTTAGCAGTTTTTCCATTGGGTTATTATGGAATCAAACTAATCAAGAGTTCTAGACTTTGACAGGTTCTTCTTATTTGCTTTCATGTTACTATAGACAACTATGCCTAGGGTCTTGAAGTTCTATCACACCAAATGTAGTCACTTACATGTATGCTTACTCTTTAGGTGTTTACAACATCACCGGTCACTACAAGATAAAAGTGTGAAAATTAATCGTAAGAAGAAGTTTATATTAGTTCAAGTTTGCTCTGTGTGGATGTATTGTTCTGTTCCAGTCATGTTCTCTGACTAAATCTGAAGGGAAAATATATCACCTATGGGGTCAAAGCCTGTTCCCCAATGGTATCTGCTCAAGCTTTTGCAAGAGGCATATATACCCCTCGGGTCCCAGCAAGTTTTCACCAAGGTGATAGGACCCAGCGATCCATTTTGCCCCTTTGCATAACTTGTTTATTCGTGTAGCCTGCCTTCCAGATAATCAATATGCACTTGCTTAGCAGTTTTTCCATTGGGTTATTATGGAATCAAACTAATCAAGAGTTCTAGACTTTGACAGGTTCTTCTTATTTGCTTTCATGTTACTATAGACAACTTTGCCTAGGGTCTTGAAGTTCTATCACACCACATGTAGTCACTTACATGTATGCTTACTTGGCATATGTAATTCTTTAGGTATTTACAACACCATTGTTCACTATATGATAAAAGTAAGAAAATTAATCGTAAGAAGAAGTTTATATTAGTTCAAGTTTGCTCTCTGTGTATGTATTGTTCTGTTCCAGTCATGTTCTCTGACTAAATCTGAAGGGAAAAGATATCAACTATGGGGTCAAAGCCTGTTCCCCAATGGTATCTGCTGAAGCTGTTGCAAGAGGCATATATAACCCTCGGGTCACAGCAAGTTTTCACCAAGGTTGTAAGGCCCAGCGATCCATTTCGCCCCTTTGCTTACCTTGTTTATTCGTGTAGCCAGCCGTCCAGATAATCAATATGCACTTGCTTAGCATTTCTTCCATTGGGTTATTATGGAATCAAACTAATCAAGAATTCTAGACTTTGACAGGTTCTTCTTATTTGCTTTCATGTTACTATAGACAACTATGCCTAGGGTCTTGAAGTTCTATCACACCACATGTAGTCACTTACATGTATGCTTACTTGGCATATGTAACTCTTTAGGTATTTACAACGCCACTGGTCACTATATGCTAAAAGTGTGAAAATTAATCGTAAGAAGAAGTTTATATTTGTTCAAGTTTGCTCCGTGTGGATGTATTGTTCTGTTCCAGTGATGTTCTGTGACTAAATCTGAAGGGAAAAGATATCACCTATGGGGTCAAAGCCATTTCCCCAATGGTATCTGCTGAAGCTTTTGCAAGAGGCATATATACCCCTCGGGTCCCAGCAAGTTTTCACCAAGGTGGTAGGACCCAGCGATCCATTTTGCCCCTTTGCATAACTTGTTTATTCGTGTAGCCTGCCTTCCAGATAATCAATATGCACTTGCTTAGCAGTTTTTCCATTGGGTTATTATGGAATCAAACTAATCAAGAGTTCTAGACTTTGACAGGTTCTTCTTATTTGCTTTCATGTTACTATAGACAACTATGCCTAGGGTCTTGAAGTTCTATCACACCACATGTAGTCACGTACATGTATGCTTACTTGGCATATGTAATTCTTTAGGTATTTACAACACCATTGTTCACTATATGATAAAAGTGAGAAAATTAATCGTAAGAAGAAGTTTATATTAGTTCAAGTTTGCTCTCTGTGTATGTATTGTTCTGTTCCAGTCATGTTCTGTGACTAAATCTGAAGGGAAAAGATATCACCTATGGGGTCAAAGCCTGTTCCCCAGTGGTATCTGCTGAAGCTTTTTCAAGAGACATATATACCCCTCGGGTCCCAGCAAGTTTTCACCAAGGTGGTAGGGCCCAGCGATCCATTTCGTGACTTTGCATAACTTGTTTATTCGTGTAGCCTGCCTTCCAGATAATCAATATGCACTTGCTTAGCAGTTTTTCCATTGGGTTATTATGGAATCAAACTAATCAAGAGTTCTAGACTTTGACAGGTTTTTCTTATTTGCTTTCATGTTACTATAGACAACTATGCCTAGGGTCTTGAAGTTCTATCACACCACATGTAGTCACTTACATGTATGCTTACTCTTTAGGTGTTTACAACATCACCGGTCAGGGCTGGACTGGTAATCTGGCATACCGGGCAAATGCCCGGTGGGCCGACGTGCTTTTTGGGCCGATAAATCTCATACTTTTTTTTTTCTTTTAACGGCCCATAAAACTTGTACATCGGCGGCCCATT
>NW_028296168.1:7500-15000 GCF_964197995.2 Scardinius erythrophthalmus
CTGGTCACCAGCCAGAGGAGTCGAGTGTTCGTGGGAATCTGGTTGAACCGCAGCGTGTGGGACTCTGTCCGTATCTTTGCTCCACCGCCCTTTCTCCAGGGGTGTCTCAAGCCCCTGGATTCGTTTCGCCATTTACCCAAGACCGACCGTTCGACAAGCATATGGTTGATTTACCTCGGGGATCGACCGAGGGGAGCACCCGGACGAGCGAGCGAGCGAGCGAGCGAACCGCCACGCGCTGGCTTCCTACACGCGGGTCTCGCTCCGCTCGGGCCTGGGGCTCGAGGCGGCACGGCCGCTCATAGGGCGCGCGTGAGGAACCCTCCCGTCTGGGTGGAAGGAGGGGGCCTCTGGATCGAGGCCGTAACCGGGAAGGGTGCTTTCAAAGCGAGGGAGGCGCAGGGCGAAGTTGGGCTCCAAGACGTGCTGGCGGGGTGGGGGCCCCCAAGGAAACCCCACCAACCGTCCAAGCCTCCCGACGCACCCGCGTGGCCGCCCCTGCTGCGGACATCCGTTTTTCCAGACGGGCCAGCTGAGTCTCCCGAGGTTCGAGGCGGCCTGCTTTCCCCGGGGGGAGGCCGCGTCTAGAGTCGACGCGCAAATCGGGGAGGAGCAAGCTGCCCATAGCGGTCTCTCGACCGGGCAGGGGCCGTCCCCTGGCGCGTCCGAAGCTCCAATCGACCAGGCACCCCCCGTGACGTGACGGCCCGAAGGAGAGGGTGCGCTCCTCCGGGCCCCGGGCAACCCGGAGGCGCCCGTTTTCCGTTACCTTGTCACCGGTGTCTTTCACCCCTAGATCGCCCGGGACAGCACACGTTGAACCGGTATGCACGCCCCTGGCACCGAGGGGGGGGGGGGGGGGGGGGGGGTCTGGGTGTCCAAACCAGACCCGCGTTTACTGTAAGTCTCTCGCCCGCAACCAAGTGCAACTTCTCTGGGCTGAGTCAGGACGTTTCCCTACCCGGTCTGACCACCGTGGCTCTCTGTTCAGTGTCCGTTGTCCCCCTCCTCCTCGAGACCCCGAAGGTCCGTTTTAGGACCGACTCAGCCCCAGGCGGGGCTCCGGTAGGCGCGCGCCGAACTGTCTGTGACCGGGACCGAGGCACCCTCCCCGGGCTGGCCAGGGAGGTCTGAGAGCACGGAGCTCTGAACCCGCCTCACGTTTACGGACTTGGTCGTTTCTTCACATTTTGACTCAATGGGGGGTCGTTTGAGCACGATTCGTTTCCCAGGGAGGCTGCACCCTGCCTGGGAAGGGCTTTTCGGAAAACCGGCCTGTCATTTCCTGGAGGTTTCGTACTGCCAGAGACCAAAGTCTCTTCTCTTCCCCAGCCAGAGAGCCCCCTGCCTGGGCTGGCCGGCCGACTCTCTCCTGGAGGCCCTCTCCAACTACAGGACTTCCAGAGATCTGTAATCTGGACTTTATACCCGACCAGGGCAACTCTGAGTGGGACTCACGACGGTCTGATGAGGGCGGTCGGGTGTGTGCCTCCAACCTGCTCTTTCCCTCCTCCACAAAGGCCCGAAGGTCCGTTTTAGGACCGACTCAGCCCCAGGCGGAGCTCCGGTAGGCGCGCGCCGAACTGTCTGTGACCGGGACCGAGGCACCCTCCACGGGCTGGCCAGGGAGGTCTGAGAGCACGGAGCTCTGAACCCGCCTCACGTTTACGGACTTGGTCGTTTCTTCACATTTTGACTCAATGGGGGGGGGGGGGGTCGTTTGAGCACGATTCGTTTCCCAGGGAGGCTGCACCCTGCCTGGGAAGAGCTTTTCGGAAAACCGGCCTGTCATTTCCTGGAGGTTTCGTACTGCCAGAGACCAAAGTCTCTTCTCTTCCCCAGCCAGAGAGCCCCCTGCCTGGGCTGGCCGGCCGACTCTCTCCTGGAGGCCCTCTCCAACTACAGGACTTCCAGAGATCTGTAATCTGGACTTTATACCCGACCAGGGCAACTCTGAGTGGGACTCACGACGGTCTGATGAGGGCCGCACTCCCCTCCTCCATATAGGCCCGAAGGTCTGTTTCATGACCGTCTTTGCTCCAGACGGAGCTCCGGGGGTGGCGGGGAATCTGACTCTGACCCAGGACGGGCCACCCTCCCTGGGCCGGCCAGGGAGGTCTGAGAGCACGGAGCTTTGTGTCCACCGCAACATTTTTGGACTTTGTCATTTCGGCACCAGAGTCACTTTCCCCGTGGGCTTTGGGCTTTATTCGTGCCCAGGAGAGGTGCGCCATGCCTGGGATGCACTTTTCAGGGAATCAACCCCCCCATCTTTTTTTTCCTGGAGGTTTCATGCTTTTCAGCGCTCCACCACGGCGGAGGCTGAACTCACTCCCCAGCCAGAGCGCACCCTCCCTGGCTTGGGTCACTGCCTTGAAGGCCCTGGAGGTTTGAACCCACTGCAAGTTTTTGGACTTTGTCATTTCGGCACCAGAGTCACTTTCTCCATGGGCTTTGGGCTTTATTCGTGCCCAGGAAGGCTGCTCCACCCTCCTCCATACATGCCCGAAGGTCCGTTTTAGGACCGTCTTCGCTCCAGACGGAGCTCCAGGGGTGGCGGTCAAATCTGACTCTGGCCCAGGACGGGCTGCCCTCCCTGGGCCGGCCAGGGAGGTCTGAGAGCATGGAGGTTTGAACCCACTGCAAGTTTTTGGACTTTGTCATTTCGGCACCAGAGTCACTTTCTCCATGGGCTTTATTCGTGCCCAGGAAGGCTGCTCCACCCTCCTCCATACATGCCCGAAGGTCCGTTTTAGGACCGTCTTCGCTCCAGACTGAGCTCCAGGGGTGACGGTAAAATCTGACTCTGGCCCAGGACGGGCCGCCCTCCCTGGGCCGGCCAGGGAGGTCTGAGAGCATGGAGGTTTGAACCCACTGCAAGTTTTTGGACTTTGTCATTTCGGCACCAGAGTCACTTTCTCCATGGGCTTTGGGCTTTATTCGTGCCCAGGAGAGGTGCGCCATGCCTGGGATGCACTTTTCAGGGAATCAACCCCCCCATCTTTTTTTTCCTGGAAGTTTCATGCTTTTCAGCGCTCCACCACGGCGGAGGCTGAACTCACTCCCCAGCCAGAGCGCACCCTCCCTGGCTTGGGTCACTGCCTTGAAGGCCCTGGAGGTTTGAACCCACTGCAAGTTTTTGGACTTTGTCATTTCGGCACCAGAGTCACTTTCTCCATGGGCTTTGGGCTTTATTCGTGCCCAGGAAGGCTGCTCCACCCTCCTCCATACATGCCCGAAGGTCCGTTTTAGGACCGTCTTCGCTCCAGACTGAGCTCCAGGGGTGACGGTAAAATCTGACTCTGGCCCAGGACGGGCCGCCCTCCCTGGGCCGGCCAGGGAGGTCTGAGAGCATGGAGGTTTGAACCCACTGCAAGTTTTTGGACTTTGTCATTTCGGCACCAGAGTCACTTTCTCCATGGGCTTTGGGCTTTATTCGTGCCCAGGAGAGGTGCGCCATGCCTGGGATGCACTTTTCAGGGAATCAACCCCCCCCATCTTTTTTTTCCTGGAAGTTTCATGCTTTTCAGCGCTCCACCACGGCGGAGGCTGAACTCACTCCCCAGCCAGAGCGCACCCTCCCTGGCTTGGGTCACTGCCTTGAAGGCCCTGGAGGTTTGAACCCACTGCAAGTTTTTGGACTTTGTCATTTCGGCACCAGAGTCACTTTCTCCATGGGCTTTGGGCTTTATTCGTGCCCAGGAAGGCTGCTCCACCCTCCTCCATACATGCCCGAAGGTCCGTTTTAGGACCGTCTTCGCTCCAGACGGAGCTCCAGGGGTGGCGGTCAAATCTGACTCTGGCCCAGGACGGGCTGCCCTCCCTGGGCCGGCCAGGGAGGTCTGAGAGCATGGAGGTTTGAACCCACTGCAAGTTTTTGGACTTTGTCATTTCGGCACCAGAGTCACTTTCTCCATGGGCTTTATTCGTGCCCAGGAAGGCTGCTCCACCCTCCTCCATACATGCCCGAAGGTCCGTATTAGGACCGTCTTCGCTCCAGACTGAGCTCCAGGGGTGACGGTAAAATCTGACTCTGGCCCAGGACGGGCCGCCCTCCCTGGGCCGGCCAGGGAGGTCTGAGAGCATGGAGGTTTGAACCCACTGCAAGTTTTTGGACTTTGTCATTTCGGCACCAGAGTCACTTCCCCCGTGGGCTTTGGGCTTTATTCGTGCCCAGGAGAGGTGCCCATGCCTGGGATGCACTTTTCAGGGAATCAACCCCCCCCCATCTCTTTTTTTTTTTTTCCTGGAGGTTTCACGCTTTTCAGAGCTCCACCACGGCGGAGGCTGAACTCACTCCCCCAGCCAGAGCGCACCCTCCCTGGCTTGGGTCACTGACTTGAAGGCCCTGGAGGTTTGAACCCACTGCAGGTTTTTGGACTTTGTCATTTCGGCACCAGAGACACTTTCTCCATGGGCTTTGGGCTTTATTCGTGCCCAGGAGAGGTGCGCCATGCCTGGGATGCACTTTTCAGGGAATCAACCCCCCCATCTTTTTTTCCCCTGGAGGTTTCATGCTTTTCAGAGCTCCACCACGGCGGAGTTTGAACTCACTCCACAGCCAGAGCGCACCCTCCCTGGCAGGGCTTGGAATGGTCCTGGAGGCCCTCTCCCTCCAGGACTTCCAGAGCTCCACCGCGCTCGGCTCGATCTGGATATCATCCCCAGCCAGAGTGGCCCCTGTCTGGGCTTGGAACGGTCCTGCAGGCCCTCTCCCTCCAGGACTTCCAGCGCGCGTGGCGTAAGCTGGAGTTTATACCCACCCAGAGCGGACTCTGAGCGGGGCTCACCACGGTCTGATGAGGGGGGGTTCACCTTCACCGCACTCCCCTCCTCCGTACAGGCCCGAAGGTCCGTTTTAGGACCGACTTAGCTCCAGGCGGAGCTCCAGGCTGTAGGCCCACCGACCTGTCTGTGCCCGGGACGGAGGCACCCTCCCTGGGCTGGCCAGGGAGGTCTGAGGGCATGGGGCCCTGAACCCACCTCACGTTTATGGACTTTGTCATATTTTTTCCCCAAAATATCCACAGCTCCACCACAACGGTGGAGATTGAACTCACTCTCCCCAGCCAGAGTGCACCCTCCCTGGGCTAGGGTCACTGCCTTGAAAGGTGTCCTGGTGCTCAAGATTCCCAGTGATCCATCCTAGGGCCTTCCGCGGCCGCCCTCCCCAGCCAGAGTGGGCCCCCCGGCTGGGCTTGGACTGGTCCTGGAGGCCCTCTCCCTCCAGGACTTCCAGAGCTCCGGGCGCCCAGCTCGCTCTGTTTTCCGTCCCCAGCCACAGTGGGCCCCCGGCTGGGCTTGGACTGGTCCTGGAGGCCCTCTCCCTCCAGGACTTCCAGAGCTCCGGGCGCCCAGCTCGCTCTGTTTCCCGTCCCCAGCCAGAGTGGGCCCCCGGCTGGGCTTGGACTGGTCCTGGAGGCCCTCTCCCTCCAGGACTTCCAGAGCTCCGGGCGCCCAGCTCGCTCTGTTTTCCGTCCCCAGACAGAGTCACTCAGATTGGGACCGGGGGGGGGGGGTGTCCCACCACCACCACTCTCCTCTCCCATACAGGCCCGAAGGTCCGTTTTAGGACCGTCTCGGCTCCAGCTAGAGCCCCAGGGGTGGCGGGGCTGAGCTGCGTCTGACCGGGGTCAAAACACCCTCCCTGGGTTGGCCGAAGAGCTCCCGGGTGCCTGGAGCTCAGAGTGCACTGCAACATTTGGGACTTAGGTTTTGGGGAGCGAGGATCGGCTCCAGGACCCCCCAGAGCCGGCCGCCGGACTCCCCGGGAGAAGCGGTCACCCCGTTTCTCCCAGACCCCAAATGCTCCCTTGCAGGACACCCTTTGCACCAGCAGGCCCACCAGGACCGCGGGGCTAGGCGCTCCAAGCCGGGTATGGAGCGCTCTGGTCGGGCCTGGTTGCCCACCTTAGAGCGCACGCAGTTTTGATGGACGGTAACCCACTGCAAACGGATTCAAACGGCCGTAACTCGGCCGAGGTGGGTCCTATCGACGCCAATTTTTTATCGTTTGTAGAACGGGACGAGACCTTTCCAAAGAGCCCGGCCACGGCCTCGGGGGCCCCCGGGGGCCCGAGATACAGCGCCGCGAAGGCGAAAAACGCAAATATCTCGGCGAAAACTCAACGGATCCGGCGGGCACCGGGCTCTTCGGAAGCGTCTGGTCGAGACGAAAAGAACGGTACCGGTTTGGTCCGTTTTGGTGGAGTTTTCGCGGAGATATGAGCCGAAAACCACCGGGCGCGCTCCAAAAAGGCGGGGCCGATGACATCACGGCCAATGGGAGGAAAAACGCCCGTATCTCGGCGACGCGAAGACCCAGAGAGCTCAAATTCGGGTGAGGTGGTCCCAGGGGGGCCCTTGCTCGAAGGGGAGAGTGGCGGGCCCCGGGGACGCCCCCTGCCGGATCGCCGCTCGCGGGGGGCCCCCCGACTTTGAACGGTTATATCTCCGGGGCCACGGCGAGTTTCAGCTCGTGGGTGGGCTCATTCGAAAGGCCCCGTGCAGCCCTACGATCGGCTGGTGGTTTGGGGAAGATTGAGCGAGGGGCTCCCGAGATACGAGCCGAAAAAGCTGCGCCTTTGACCGGCCGTAGCTCCCCGACCCCGGGGCCCTCGGGGACGGGGGTGGGCCCGTTGGATAGGTCCCCTCGAGACCTACGATCGACCCGGGTTTGAGATTTTTTCGCAGGGCGCTTTTCGAGATGTTCGCGAAGTTTTCCCTCATTCGCTCAGTTCTCCGCTCAGCCGCTACCTTAAGAGAGTCCCGGTTAGTCCCGCCCGCTCCCTGACCGTGTCCCCAGAACGACGAACCTTCCTCGGCGTGCCACCAGAGCCCCTGGGGCCCGACCCACTGCGGGTTTTGGACTCGGGAGCAGAGAAGGGGCCCGGACTTTGAACGGCCGTGACTCGGGGAAGGTGGGTCCTATCGACGCCAAACTCGGGTCAGAGTAGGGTCTCGGCGGGCCCCTTCCAAGGAGCCCGACCCCGAGCTCCGGGGCCCCCGGGTCCCGGAGAAACGGGGCCCGACAGGACGGCGCGCGCGTCGGAAGGAAAGGCCCCAGGGGCTCGGGGAGGCGGGGTCCGAGAGATGCCCGAGGGACCCCCCGACACCCGAAAGGGCGAGGCGCTGGGACCTCCCCTTCCCGAGATACGGGCCGTTTTGTCCAAAAGTCCCTTGCGCGTAACCGGGCCTATCTCGGGAACCGAAGGTCCCAGCGGCTCGAGACGGCGGGTGCTGGGGGGCCCCGAGGGCACCCTACTCCTCCCGCCGTCCCGAGCTCCGGGGACCTTCCGGTCCCGAGATACGGCCACTTCCTGTCCAGCTTTGACCGGGCGTATCTCCGAGAGTAAGCCGAGTTGGGGCTCCATACTCCGGGCGTGGGGGGAGCACCGTAGGGCCCCCCCCACCCCTGGTGTACGGAGCCCCAACTCGGCTCGGCGGCCGAGATACGGTCACTTCCTGTCCAGCTTTGACCGGGCGTATCTCCGAGAGTAA
>NW_028296168.1:22500-35000 GCF_964197995.2 Scardinius erythrophthalmus
CACTCCTCCCCCGGGGTGGGGGGAGGAGGAGGTCTTTAAACCCACGGTCCCCGGAGTGGATCCGGAGCCTACGGGTACCCGTCAGGGTTGAGGCTCTCGCCACTCTCGTTTTTCACCGAAGGGGGTTTCAGGTCCGCCGGAGCGGACCCGAGGCATTTGATTTTGTCCTGGGTAGAGGCTGGCACCTCCCTAGGCCCGGAGACCTGTAATGATCCTTCCGCAGGTTCACCTACGGCCCTTTTAACGACTTTTACTATCTCTAGATGGTCAAGTTTGATCGTCTTCTCGACGCTCCGCCAGGACCCAACGAGGAGCCCCGGCGGGGCCGATCCAAGGACCTCACTAAACCACCCAATCGGTAGTAGCGACGGGCGGTGTGTACAAAGGGCAGGGACTTAATCAACGCGAGCTTATGACCCGCGCTTACTGGGAATTCCTCGTTGATGGGAAACAGTTTCAATCCCCAGTCCCGATCACGAGCGGGGTTCAGCGGGTTACCCGCGCCTCTCGGCGCAGGGTAGGCACACGCTGATCCGCCCATTGTGGCGCGCGTGCAGCCCCGGACATCTAAGGGCATCACAGACCTGTTATTGCTCCATCTCGCGTGGCTGAACGCCACTTGTCCCTCTAAGAAGTTGGACGCCGACCGCTCGGGGCCGCGTAACTAGTTAGCATGCCGGAGTCTCGTTCGTTATCGGAATGAACCAGACAAATCGCTCCACCAACTAAGAACGGCCATGCACCACCACCCACAGAATCGAGAAAGAGCTATCAATCTGTCAATCCTTTCCGTGTCCGGGCCGGGTGAGCTTTCCCGTGTTGAGTCAAATTAAGCCGCAGGCTCCACTCCTGGTGGTGCCCTTCCGTCAATTCCTTTAAGTTTCAGCTTTGCAACCATACTCCCCCCGGAACCCAAAGACTCGTGGTTTCCCGCACGCTGCCCGGCGGGTCATGGGAATAACGCCGCCGGATCGCGGGTCGGCATCGTTTACGGTCGGAACTACGACGGTATCTGATCGTCTTCGAACCTCCGACTTTCGTTCTTGATTAATGAAAACATTCTTGGCAAATGCTTTCGCTCTCGTCCGTCTTGCGCCGGTCCAAGAATTTCACCTCTAGCGGCGCAATACGAATGCCCCCGGCCGTCCCTCTCAATCATGGCCCCGGGTTCCAGAAACCCACAAAATAGAACCGGAGTCCTATTCCATTATTCCTAGCTGCGGTATTCAGCGGCGACGGGCGGCCTGCTTTGAACACTCTAATTTTTTCAAAGTAAACGCTTCGGGCCCCGAGGACCGGACACCCAGTTAAGGGCATCCGGGGGGCGCCGTGAGGCAGGGGTCCGGGACAGGCGGTGGCTCGCCTCGCGGCGGACCGCCGGCCCGCTCCCGAGATCCAACTACGAGCTTTTTAACTGCAGCAACTTTAGTATACGCTATTGGAGCTGGAATTACCGCGGCTGCTGGCACCAGACTTGCCCTCCAATGGGTCCTCGCCCATGGGTTTAGGATACGCTCATTCCAATTACAGGGCCTCGAAAGAGACCTGTATTGTTATTTTTCGTCACTACCTCTCCGTGTCGGAAATGGGTAATTTGCGCGCCTGCTGCCTTCCTTGGATGTGGTAGCCGTTTCTCAGGCTCCCTCTCCGGAATCGAACCCTGATTCCCCGTTACCCGTGGTCACCATGGTAGGCGCCGAATGTACCATCGAAAGTTGATAGGGCAGACATTCGAATGAGTCGTCGCCGCCGCGGAGGGCGCGCGATCGGCCCGAGGTTATCTAGAGTCACCAAAGCGGCCGGGGCGGCCGAAGCCGACCCCGGATGGGTTTTGGATCTGATAAATGCACGCGTCCCCGACCCCCCGGGGGGAGCCGGGTCGGCGCTCGTTTGCATGTATTAGCTCTGGAATTGCCACAGTTATCCAAGTAGCGGGTGGAGCGATCAAAGGAACCATAACTGATTTAATGAGCCATTCGCAGTTTCACTGTACCGACCGTGTGCACTTAGACCTGCATGGCTTAATCTTTGAGACAAGCATATGCTACTGGCAGGATCAACCAGGTAAGCGCCCTTGGAAGGAGAACCGCGACAACGCCGGGCTTCCTACACACGGGTCTCGCTCCGCTCGGGCCGGGGGGGGCTCGAGGACGGCGCGGCCGCTCATAGGGGGGGGGGGCGCGTGCGGAACCCTCCTCCGCGGGGGCAGAGGGGGTGGGTGGCCGCTGGGTCGAGGCCGTAACCGGGAAGGGTGCTTTTCGAGCGGGGAGGCGCGGGGCGAAGGTCGGCTCTAAGACTGGAGGGGGTTTGCGTCCCCCACCGTCCGAGCCTTCCCACGCGCCCACGTCCTCCGCCGCCGTGGCGGACATTCGTTTCAGACGGGCCATCTGAGTCTCCCGAGGTCGACGCGGCCTGCTTTCCCCGGAGGGAGGCCGCGTCTAGAGTCGACGCGCAAGTCGGGGAGGAGCAAGCTGCCCATAGCGGTCTCTCGACCGGGCAGGGGCCGTCCCCAGGCGCGTCCGAAGTTCCAATCGACCAGGCAACCCCTAAGTGACGGCCCGGAGGAGGGGGTGCGCTCCTCCGGGCCCCAGGCAACCCGGAGGCGCCTGTTCTACGGAAGTCCGTTACCTTGTCCGAGCGGGGCGGTTGTCCCCTTCTCGACAAAACCCCGAAGGTCCGTTTTAGGACCGTCTTTGCTCCGACGTGAGCTCCATCGCACCGCCGGATTCGGCCGCGCCCGAGTCTGAGGCGCCCTCCCTGGGTGCCGGCCAGGGAGGCGGGTCCCCGTGGGGATCTCGTTGGAATGCACATTTCTGGACTCTGTCCGTTTTTTTTTTTTTTTTTTCGGAGGTGGACTTTCCTCCAGGGAAGCCAGGATGTAGGAAACCGAACCGAGGGAACCCGGAGGCACCCGTTTTTCTTCCTCTCACCTTGTCCGAGCGGAGCGTTTGTCCCCTCCTCGACAAAACCCCCAAGGTCCGTTTTAGGACCGTCTTTGCTCCGACGGGAGCTCCGTCACGGCGGACGGATTCGATCGTGCCCGACACCGAGGCGCCCTCCCTGGTCGCCAGCCAGGGAGACGCGTTTTTGTGGGAATCTGGCTGGACCCCATCGTTTCGGACTCTGTCCGTTTTTCGGAGGTGGACTTTTTCCTCCAGGGCGCCTTCGGCGCCGCTCACCGCCCCAGACAAGGCATCCTCCCCAGGATGTAGCGAACCGAACCGAGGGGACCCGGAGGCACCCGTTTGTTTGTTTGTTTGTTTCTTTCTTTCTTTCTTTCTTTCTTTCTTTCTTTCTTTCTTTCTTTCCCCTCTCACCTTGTCCGAGCGGAGCGTGTGTCCCCTTCTTCTCCTCGACAACACCCCCAAGGTCCGTTTCAGGACCGTCTTTGCTCCGACGGGAGCTCCGTCACGGCGGACGGATTCGCTCGTGCCCGACACCGAGGCGCCCTCCCTGGTCACCAGCCAGAGGAGTCGAGTGTTCGTGGGAATCTGGTTGAACCGCAGCGTGTGGGACTCTGTCCGTATCTTTGCTCCACCGCCCTTTCTCCAGGGGTGTCTCAAGCCCCTGGATTCGTTTCGCCATTTACCCAAGACCGACCGTTCGACAAGCATATGGTTGATTTACCTCGGGGATCGACCGAGGGGAGCACCCGGACGAGCGAGCGAGCGAGCGAGCGAACCGCCACGCGCTGGCTTCCTACACGCGGGTCTCGCTCCGCTCGGGCCTGGGGCTCGAGGCGGCACGGCCGCTCATAGGGCGCGCGTGAGGAACCCTCCCGTCTGGGTGGAAGGAGGGGGCCTCTGGATCGAGGCCGTAACCGGGAAGGGTGCTTTCAAAGCGAGGGAGGCGCAGGGCGAAGTTGGGCTCCAAGACGTGCTGGCGGGGTGGGGGCCCCCAAGGAAACCCCACCAACCGTCCAAGCCTCCCGACGCACCCGCGTGGCCGCCCCTGCTGCGGACATCCGTTTTTCCAGACGGGCCAGCTGAGTCTCCCGAGGTTCGAGGCGGCCTGCTTTCCCCGGGGGGAGGCCGCGTCTAGAGTCGACGCGCAAATCGGGGAGGAGCAAGCTGCCCATAGCGGTCTCTCGACCGGGCAGGGGCCGTCCCCTGGCGCGTCCGAAGCTCCAATCGACCAGGCACCCCCCGTGACGTGACGGCCCGAAGGAGAGGGTGCGCTCCTCCGGGCCCCGGGCAACCCGGAGGCGCCCGTTTTCCGTTACCTTGTCACCGGTGTCTTTCACCCCTAGATCGCCCGGGACAGCACACGTTGAACCGGTATGCACGCCCCTGGCACCGAGGGGGGGGGGGGGGGGGGGGGGGTCTGGGTGTCCAAACCAGACCCGCGTTTACTGTAAGTCTCTCGCCCGCAACCAAGTGCAACTTCTCTGGGCTGAGTCAGGACGTTTCCCTACCCGGTCTGACCACCGTGGCTCTCTGTTCAGTGTCCGTTGTCCCCCTCCTCCTCGAGACCCCGAAGGTCCGTTTTAGGACCGACTCAGCCCCAGGCGGGGCTCCGGTAGGCGCGCGCCGAACTGTCTGTGACCGGGACCGAGGCACCCTCCCCGGGCTGGCCAGGGAGGTCTGAGAGCACGGAGCTCTGAACCCGCCTCACGTTTACGGACTTGGTCGTTTCTTCACATTTTGACTCAATGGGGGGGTCGTTTGAGCACGATTCGTTTCCCAGGGAGGCTGCACCCTGCCTGGGAAGGGCTTTTCGGAAAACCGGCCTGTCATTTCCTGGAGGTTTCGTACTGCCAGAGACCAAAGTCTCTTCTCTTCCCCAGCCAGAGAGCCCCCTGCCTGGGCTGGCCGGCCGACTCTCTCCTGGAGGCCCTCTCCAACTACAGGACTTCCAGAGATCTGTAATCTGGACTTTATACCCGACCAGGGCAACTCTGAGTGGGACTCACGACGGTCTGATGAGGGCGGTCGGGTGTGTGCCTCCAACCTGCTCTTTCCCTCCTCCACAAAGGCCCGAAGGTCCGTTTTAGGACCGACTCAGCCCCAGGCGGAGCTCCGGTAGGCGCGCGCCGAACTGTCTGTGACCGGGACCGAGGCACCCTCCACGGGCTGGCCAGGGAGGTCTGAGAGCACGGAGCTCTGAACCCGCCTCACGTTTACGGACTTGGTCGTTTCTTCACATTTTGACTCAATGGGGGGGGGGGGGGTCGTTTGAGCACGATTCGTTTCCCAGGGAGGCTGCACCCTGCCTGGGAAGAGCTTTTCGGAAAACCGGCCTGTCATTTCCTGGAGGTTTCGTACTGCCAGAGACCAAAGTCTCTTCTCTTCCCCAGCCAGAGAGCCCCCTGCCTGGGCTGGCCGGCCGACTCTCTCCTGGAGGCCCTCTCCAACTACAGGACTTCCAGAGATCTGTAATCTGGACTTTATACCCGACCAGGGCAACTCTGAGTGGGACTCACGACGGTCTGATGAGGGCCGCACTCCCCTCCTCCATATAGGCCCGAAGGTCTGTTTCATGACCGTCTTTGCTCCAGACGGAGCTCCGGGGGTGGCGGGGAAATCTGACTCTGACCCAGGACGGGCCACCCTCCCTGGGCCGGCCAGGGAGGTCTGAGAGCACGGAGCTTTGTGTCCACCGCAACATTTTTGGACTTTGTCATTTCGGCACCAGAGTCACTTTCCCCGTGGGCTTTGGGCTTTATTCGTGCCCAGGAGAGGTGCGCCATGCCTGGGATGCACTTTTCAGGGAATCAACCCCCCCATCTTTTTTTTCCTGGAGGTTTCATGCTTTTCAGCGCTCCACCACGGCGGAGGCTGAACTCACTCCCCAGCCAGAGCGCACCCTCCCTGGCTTGGGTCACTGCCTTGAAGGCCCTGGAGGTTTGAACCCACTGCAAGTTTTTGGACTTTGTCATTTCGGCACCAGAGTCACTTTCTCCATGGGCTTTGGGCTTTATTCGTGCCCAGGAAGGCTGCTCCACCCTCCTCCATACATGCCCGAAGGTCCGTTTTAGGACCGTCTTCGCTCCAGACGGAGCTCCAGGGGTGGCGGTCAAATCTGACTCTGGCCCAGGACGGGCTGCCCTCCCTGGGCCGGCCAGGGAGGTCTGAGAGCATGGAGGTTTGAACCCACTGCAAGTTTTTGGACTTTGTCATTTCGGCACCAGAGTCACTTTCTCCATGGGCTTTATTCGTGCCCAGGAAGGCTGCTCCACCCTCCTCCATACATGCCCGAAGGTCCGTTTTAGGACCGTCTTCGCTCCAGACTGAGCTCCAGGGGTGACGGTAAAATCTGACTCTGGCCCAGGACGGGCCGCCCTCCCTGGGCCGGCCAGGGAGGTCTGAGAGCAAGGAGGTTTGAACCCACTGCAAGTTTTTGGACTTTGTCATTTCGGCACCAGAGTCACTTTCTCCATGGGCTTTGGGCTTTATTCGTGCCCAGGAGAGGTGCGCCATGCCTGGGATGCACTTTTCAGGGAATCAACCCCCCCATCTTTTTTTTCCTGGAAGTTTCATGCTTTTCAGCGCTCCACCACGGCGGAGGCTGAACTCACTCCCCAGCCAGAGCGCACCCTCCCTGGCTTGGGTCACTGCCTTGAAGGCCCTGGAGGTTTGAACCCACTGCAAGTTTTTGGACTTTGTCATTTCGGCACCAGAGTCACTTTCTCCATGGGCTTTGGGCTTTATTCGTGCCCAGGAAGGCTGCTCCACCCTCCTCCATACATGCCCGAAGGTCCGTTTTAGGACCGTCTTCGCTCCAGACTGAGCTCCAGGGGTGACGGTAAAATCTGACTCTGGCCCAGGACGGGCCGCCCTCCCTGGGCCGGCCAGGGAGGTCTGAGAGCATGGAGGTTTGAACCCACTGCAAGTTTTTGGACTTTGTCATTTCGGCACCAGAGTCACTTTCTCCATGGGCTTTGGGCTTTATTCGTGCCCAGGAGAGGTGCGCCATGCCTGGGATGCACTTTTCAGGGAATCAACCCCCCCCATCTTTTTTTTCCTGGAAGTTTCATGCTTTTCAGCGCTCCACCACGGCGGAGGCTGAACTCACTCCCCAGCCAGAGCGCACCCTCCCTGGCTTGGGTCACTGCCTTGAAGGCCCTGGAGGTTTGAACCCACTGCAAGTTTTTGGACTTTGTCATTTCGGCACCAGAGTCACTTTCTCCATGGGCTTTGGGCTTTATTCGTGCCCAGGAAGGCTGCTCCACCCTCCTCCATACATGCCCGAAGGTCCGTTTTAGGACCGTCTTCGCTCCAGACGGAGCTCCAGGGGTGGCGGTCAAATCTGACTCTGGCCCAGGACGGGCTGCCCTCCCTGGGCCGGCCAGGGAGGTCTGAGAGCATGGAGGTTTGAACCCACTGCAAGTTTTTGGACTTTGTCATTTCGGCACCAGAGTCACTTTCTCCATGGGCTTTATTCGTGCCCAGGAAGGCTGCTCCACCCTCCTCCATACATGCCCGAAGGTCCGTATTAGGACCGTCTTCGCTCCAGACTGAGCTCCAGGGGTGACGGTAAAATCTGACTCTGGCCCAGGACGGGCCGCCCTCCCTGGGCCGGCCAGGGAGGTCTGAGAGCATGGAGGTTTGAACCCACTGCAAGTTTTTGGACTTTGTCATTTCGGCACCAGAGTCACTTCCCCCGTGGGCTTTGGGCTTTATTCGTGCCCAGGAGAGGTGCGCCATGCCTGGGATGCACTTTTCAGGGAATCAACCCCCCCCCATCTCTTTTTTTTTTTTTCCTGGAGGTTTCACGCTTTTCAGAGCTCCACCACGGCGGAGGCTGAACTCACTCCCCCAGCCAGAGCGCACCCTCCCTGGCTTGGGTCACTGACTTGAAGGCCCTGGAGGTTTGAACCCACTGCAGGTTTTTGGACTTTGTCATTTCGGCACCAGAGACACTTTCTCCATGGGCTTTGGGCTTTATTCGTGCCCAGGAGAGGTGCGCCATGCCTGGGATGCACTTTTCAGGGAATCAACCCCCCCATCTTTTTTTCCCCTGGAGGTTTCATGCTTTTCAGAGCTCCACCACGGCGGAGTTTGAACTCACTCCACAGCCAGAGCGCACCCTCCCTGGCAGGGCTTGGAATGGTCCTGGAGGCCCTCTCCCTCCAGGACTTCCAGAGCTCCACCGCGCTCGGCTCGATCTGGATATCATCCCCAGCCAGAGTGGCCCCTGTCTGGGCTTGGAACGGTCCTGCAGGCCCTCTCCCTCCAGGACTTCCAGCGCGCGTGGCGTAAGCTGGAGTTTATACCCACCCAGAGCGGACTCTGAGCGGGGCTCACCACGGTCTGATGAGGGGGGGTTCACCTTCACCGCACTCCCCTCCTCCGTACAGGCCCGAAGGTCCGTTTTAGGACCGACTTAGCTCCAGGCGGAGCTCCAGGCTGTAGGCCCACCGACCTGTCTGTGCCCGGGACGGAGGCACCCTCCCTGGGCTGGCCAGGGAGGTCTGAGGGCATGGGGCCCTGAACCCACCTCACGTTTATGGACTTTGTCATATTTTTTCCCCAAAATATCCACAGCTCCACCACAACGGTGGAGATTGAACTCACTCTCCCCAGCCAGAGTGCACCCTCCCTGGGCTAGGGTCACTGCCTTGAAAGGTGTCCTGGTGCTCAAGATTCCCAGTGATCCATCCTAGGGCCTTCCGCGGCCGCCCTCCCCAGCCAGAGTGGGCCCCCCGGCTGGGCTTGGACTGGTCCTGGAGGCCCTCTCCCTCCAGGACTTCCAGAGCTCCGGGCGCCCAGCTCGCTCTGTTTTCCGTCCCCAGCCACAGTGGGCCCCCGGCTGGGCTTGGACTGGTCCTGGAGGCCCTCTCCCTCCAGGACTTCCAGAGCTCCGGGCGCCCAGCTCGCTCTGTTTCCCGTCCCCAGCCAGAGTGGGCCCCCGGCTGGGCTTGGACTGGTCCTGGAGGCCCTCTCCCTCCAGGACTTCCAGAGCTCCGGGCGCCCAGCTCGCTCTGTTTTCCGTCCCCAGACAGAGTCACTCAGATTGGGACCGGGGGGGGGGGGGTGTCCCACCACCACCACTCTCCTCTCCCATACAGGCCCGAAGGTCCGTTTTAGGACCGTCTCGGCTCCAGCTAGAGCCCCAGGGGTGGCGGGCTGAGCTGCGTCTGACCGGGGTCAAAACACCCTCCCTGGGTTGGCCGAAGAGCTCCCGGGTGCCTGGAGCTCAGAGTGCACTGCAACATTTGGGACTTAGGTTTTGGGGAGCGAGGATCGGCTCCAGGACCCCCCAGAGCCGGCCGCCGGACTCCCCGGGAGAAGCGGTCACCCCGTTTCTCCCAGACCCCAAATGCTCCCTTGCAGGACACCCTTTGCACCAGCAGGCCCACCAGGACCGCGGGGCTAGGCGCTCCAAGCCGGGTATGGAGCGCTCTGGTCGGGCCTGGTTGCCCACCTTAGAGCGCACGCAGTTTTGATGGACGGTAACCCACTGCAAACGGATTCAAACGGCCGTAACTCGGCCGAGGTGGGTCCTATCGACGCCAATTTTTTATCGTTTGTAGAACGGGACGAGACCTTTCCAAAGAGCCCGGCCACGGCCTCGGGGGCCCCGGGGGCCCGAGATACAGCGCCGCGAAGGCGAAAAACGCAAATATCTCGGCGAAAACTCAACGGATCCGGCGGGCACCGGGCTCTTCGGAAGCGTCTGGTCGAGACGAAAAGAACGGTACCGGTTTGGTCCGTTTTGGTGGAGTTTTCGCGGAGATATGAGCCGAAAACCACCGGGCGCGCTCCAAAAAGGCGGGGCCGATGACATCACGGCCAATGGGAGGAAAAACGCCCGTATCTCGGCGACGCGAAGACCCAGAGAGCTCAAATTCGGGTGAGGTGGTCCCAGGGGGGCCCTTGCTCGAAGGGGAGAGTGGCGGGCCCCGGGGACGCCCCCTGCCGGATCGCCGCTCGCGGGGGGCCCCCCGACTTTGAACGGTTATATCTCCGGGGCCACGGCGAGTTTCAGCTCGTGGGTGGGCTCATTCGAAAGGCCCCGTGCAGCCCTACGATCGGCTGGTGGTTTGGGGAAGATTGAGCGAGGGGCTCCCGAGATACGAGCCGAAAAAGCTGCGCCTTTGACCGGCCGTAGCTCCCCGACCCCGGGGCCCTCGGGGACGGGGGTGGGCCCGTTGGATAGGTCCCCTCGAGACCTACGATCGACCCGGGTTTGAGATTTTTTCGCAGGGCGCTTTTCGAGATGTTCGCGAAGTTTTCCCTCATTCGCTCAGTTCTCCGCTCAGCCGCTACCTTAAGAGAGTCCCGGTTAGTCCCGCCCGCTCCCTGACCGTGTCCCCAGAACGACGAACCTTCCTCGGCGTGCCACCAGAGCCCCTGGGGCCCGACCCACTGCGGGTTTTGGACTCGGGAGCAGAGAGGGGCCCGGACTTTGAACGGCCGTGACTCGGGGAAGGTGGGTCCTATCGACGCCAAACTCGGGTCAGAGTAGGGTCTCGGCGGGCCCCTTCCAAGGAGCCCGACCCCGAGCTCCGGGGCCCCCGGGTCCCGGAGAAACGGGGCCCGACAGGACGGCGCGCGCGTCGGAAGGAAAGGCCCCAGGGGCTCGGGGAGGCGGGGTCCGAGAGATGCCCGAGGGACCCCCCGACACCCGAAAGGGCGAGGCGCTGGGACCTCCCCTTCCCGAGATACGGGCCGTTTTGTCCAAAAGTCCCTTGCGCGTAACCGGGCCTATCTCGGGAACCGAAGGTCCCAGCGGCTCGAGACGGCGGGTGCTGGGGGGCCCCGAGGGCACCCTACTCCTCCCGCCGTCCCGAGCTCCGGGGACCTTCCGGTCCCGAGATACGGCCACTTCCTGTCCAGCTTTGACCGGGCGTATCTCCGAGAGTAAGCCGAGTTGGGGCTCCATACTCCGGGCGTGGGGGGAGCACCGTAGGGCCCCCCCCACCCCTGGTGTACGGAGCCCCAACTCGGCTCGGCGGCCGAGATACGGTCACTTCCTGTCCAGCTTTGACCGGGCGTATCTCCGAGAGTAAGCCGAGTTGGGGCTCCATACTCCGGGCGTGGGGGGAGCACCGTAGGGCCCCCCCCACCCCTGGTGTATGGAGCCCCAACTCGGATCGGTTCCAGAGATATACCCGCTTGAAGTTTCAACTTTGACCGGACGTAACTCGAAAAGTAAGCCGAGTTGGGGCTCCATACTCTGGGCGTGGGGGGTGCTCGAGGAGACCCCCCAGCGACCAGAGTATGGAGCCCCAACTCGGATCGGTTCCAGAGATATACCCGCTTGAAGTTTCAACTTTGACCGGACGTAACTCGACAAGTAAGCCGAGTTGGGGCTCCATACTCTGGGCGTGGGGGGACCCCCAGGGGACCCCCTTGTGCCCAGAGTTTGGAGCCCCAACTCGGCTTCATCACTGAGATCTCTACCTTAAGAGAGTCAAAGTTACTCCCGCATCTCCGAAAGTAAGCCGAGTTGGAGCTCCATACTCCGGGCCTGGGGGGAGTACCATAGGGCCCCCCCACCCCTGGTGTATGCTCGAGGAGACCCCCCAGCGACCAGAGTATGGAGCCCCAACTCGGCATGGTCCCAGATATATACCCGCTTGAAGTTTCAACTTTGACCGGAGGTAACTCGAAAAATAAGCCGAGTTGGGGCTCCATACTCTGGGCGTGGGGGACCCCCAGGGAACCCCCATGTGCCCAGAGTATGGGGCCCCAACTCGGCATGGTCCCAGAGATATACCTGCTTGAAGTTTCAACTTTGACCGGACGTAACTCGAAAAATAAGCCGAGTTGGGGCTCCATGCTCTGGGCGTGGGGGTACCCCGAGGGGACCCCCATGTGCCCAGAGTATGGGGCCCCAACTCGGCATGGTCCCAGAGATACACCCGCTTGAAGTTTCAACTTTGACCGGGTGTCACTCTCAAAAAAAAAAAAAAAAAAGCAGAGTTGGGGCTCTGTACTCTGGGCGTGGGGGGACCCCGAGGGGACCCCCATGTGCCCAGAGTATGGAGCCCCAACTCGGATTGGTTCCAGAGATATACCCGCTTGAAGTTTCAACTTTGACCGGACGTAACTCGAAAAGTAAGCCGAGTTGGGGCTCCATACTCTGGGCGTGGGGGGTGCTCGAGGAGACCCCCCAGTGACCAGAGTATGGAGCCCCAACTCGGATCGGTTCCAGAGATATACCCGCTTGAAGTTTCAACTTTGACCGGACGTAACTCGAAAAATAAGCCGAGTTGGGGCTCCATGCTCTGGGCGTGGGGGTACCCCGAGGGGACCCCCATGTGCCCAGAGTATGGGGCCCCAACTCGGCATGGTCCCAGAGATACACCCGCTTGAAGTTTCAACTTTGACCGGGTGTCACTCTCAAAAAAAAAAAAAAAAGCAGAGTTGGGGCTCTGTACTCTGGGCGTGGGGGGACCCCGAGGGGACCCCCATGTGCCCAGAGTATGGAGCCCCAACTCGGATTGGTTCCAGAGATATACCCGCTATATACACACACACACACACACACACACACACACACACACACACACACACACACACACACACACACACACACACTCTGCTTCACCC
>NW_028296167.1:0-38410 GCF_964197995.2 Scardinius erythrophthalmus
ACTAATCACCAGAGGTCAGTTCAAACAAAGCACAACAATGTGCGTTATTATCTCACAATGCAGAACATTATTATTTATTGTTAATTTGCCTAAATTTACACAGTAGAATTTTGAAATCGGTATTTAACCACAAGTAGCTGATGTTAAATCCTGTGACAATTCAATATTTCAGACTATTTCCAACCTAAAAACACATGGAACCTAGCCTGGCAAGCCAGACCTACATCAAGATGTTAGGTCTGGAAACTCACCATAGTCACGGCTCAATCCGAGGGGCGGGATAAACGGCTGTTTAACGGCTCTGCACGCAATAGGACAACGCTTCAACCAACCAGAGCGTTTTCCCAACAGCGGAGATTAGTTGATAGATTCAACTTTTGCCATATCTGGCCGGCAAAACGACGAACACATCTTCCTTTTTTTAAGAATGACTTAAGTGCCGTTCTTTGCTCTTTTCTCAAAGAAAAACTTAACTCCAAGTCCTCCAGAGTCACGGCCAAAGCCGATTCGAAAGACCGTTGTTCTCCATCAGCAGCCGCCATTCTTTGTTTTCAAGTAGCAGCAGCCAGGTAACCGTCGCAACTCTGTCGTGTAGGCTATGTTAAGCCCGCCCCCGCCTACTCTATACACAACGTGATTGGCCTGACCCAATCTGGGTTTTTGCAGCGAGAAGGTTTATTGAGAGTTGCTAGACTACCCTGGCTGCGAAATACATTTTGCTGCCGCTAGGGTGCGTCTAGATTTCTAGGCTACATGGAACCATAATATTTGGCACATTTTTACATGTGACAACTACGAATTAGACATTATCTATGAGGGTAATGTTAAATCTTTTAACCCCCCCCCCCCCCCCCAAAAAAAAAACAAAACAAAACAAAAAACAAAACAAAACATGGAATCATGATTTGTGGCACGTTTTAACATCTGATTTGTGACAATGACAAATGGCACGTTATCTATGGGCCCATTTCCCCTGTTCATGTTAATTATTACAATCACCACATTCAATGTGCATGAATTTGACCTTTAACTGAAGTAATGCTAATGCTTGTAATAACTGGAATAACAATCATCTTTTCTGTCATAACTCAGAGAGCAGCACACTGAGTGACAGTGTTTTTAGAAATTTTAAGCATTTGCAGCCAGCAAAGGCCACAGACCCAACACCCTGAAAAACTAATTGCGAACATTAATGCTCCATTATCTAGTGACCTGGGCCCACCTCTGTAAATTATTTATTTCTTTTACTCATGGAAGGAGTGTCCAGTAATCTATTTTAATTAGTTCTAATAGGTTTCCTACATTCCTGCATCTTCTCTGTGGCCTTAAAGGGAAAAAAAGACAAGAAGTCGTGTATTTTATGTTGTGATAAACAGCTTTTCCGATAGTCTAAGGTGGGGAAAACATGACTAATGTTCTGTGTAGAGTAGGGCTGGGGCAGCACTTTTGAATGCTAATATATTCATAGTTTGGCATTTGGCCATGCGTATTCAGTTGCTAATGTAGAACAAACTTGCAGGAGGCTACGTTTTATGCAAAGGATCCATTTTTCAGCAGAGAGCCACACAGTTGACAAGACTTCAAACCAGGCATCTTTTTCTCCCTGGTCAAAGCAAACCTTAGACTGTCAATATAGATTTCCTGTGTAAAGATACCAGACGACTGCAAAGCGGGGCCTTCATATGACAGTACAAGGCCATATGATTTATTTATAGAGAATTTGTGTATTAAACAAAAGAGTCACAAACTTTTGTTGATCACATGAATGTCTAGAGATGTCTCAAAAGTGGCTTTACTTTGGAACTCAATTCAAATGGCCATTGCTGGTTTTTGTGCTTCTCAAAGGCTGTCGATACTAGATATATTCAACTCTTTTGCTGAATGTAGCCTACTATAATATGTTACCAGGGCTGACTAAAAAGACTCCAAAATGCTTGAAAGTAAAACAAAAATAACCAAATTGAATTAAACTTCAAACTAACCAATTTAAACAATGGAAGAACCCAAATATGTGAGGTCATTATAGTATTTTTGATGCAAAAACTTTGTAAAGTATCCTGACAAAAAAAAAAAAAAAAAAAAAAAAAAAAAAATTCTCATTGTTCTGACTATGTGAGACTCTAGGACACAGCAGATAGCTGAAACCTGTTAGTTACCTGAATATGTTCAGAAAAAAATTAGCAACACATGATATTAAAGTATCCTTATTATGCCATTTTAAAGGTTCCTCATTTGTTTTGGAGTCTAATAGGTATACATGTATTCAAGGTAAAAAAATAAAAAATAAAAAAAAATCTCATAATATACATTGCACATCAACTTATTTCTCAGAGTCTGAAACCGGTTTGTTCTGATATTCAGTCTCTCTAAGCCCTCCTTTCCAAGAGCCTGCTCTGCTCTGATTGGTCAGACGGCCCAGTCAGTTGTGATTGGTCGACCACTTACAGAGGCTTCCTCAGCACGATAAACATTGACGCGAACAGCTGCAAAAAATATATATTTTCTTACTTAGTATTTTTGTCTTGATTATTTTTCTTACCCCATTGGCAGATAATTGTGCTTGTTTTAAGCAAAAACTCACTTCCTTTTGATTGTTTGCCCCAGAAAACAAGACATACTATCTCTTGGCATTTTACTACTTCAGTAAATGCATCTTGATTTAAGAATTTTTAGTTATTTGGACTGGAGAAGAGACAAAAATACTGAGTAAGAAAGCATTTTTTGCAGTTCGGTGCAAGTTTTCATCCTTTTAAAATGCATGCAAAGTGTATTTGTCACGGGGTGACTAAAAGCGAAACCTTATTGGCGGAAGTTGTGTATGGGGAGCGCTTCCGGTGAGACACAGGGCCGGTTCCGGGAAAATGCGGAAGCAGGGAGAAACAATGAGAGAGCTGACGAGCGTGATTGCTGTCAGCTGTGCGGCGGAGAAAGATCCCGAAGGGCGATTGGACCATGAGGAACATAAAAGAGGTTGATGTTGAGAGGAACGGGGGCTGTTTCCGGAACACGCACGCAGCAGGTGAGAGAGAGAGGGAGAGAGGCCGAGGCCGAGGCGGAAGCAGCGGATGGAGGCCGCGGGAGAGAGAGAGAGAAGACTTCGGCTGGATTGCGGGTGTAAGCCTTGGTTGCACCGTGAGTCTGTTGAATTGCAGTTTTATTGTGGAAATGAGCACTAGTGAAACCTTGCAGTGTGTTGGTGAATATAGGAGTGTGGGAATTGTGTTTCTGCTGTTCACTCGCAGTCACAGCTGTTCATTCCGCTCCCCGCCTGAGCCCTGTTGAAGGAGAATGCTGAAACTGCTGAGATACGTTCATATTGTGTTCATTCCTCTCTCTGTCTGAGCCCCGAAGAAGAGAACGCTGAAGAAGAGAACGTGGAAGCTGTGAATTGTTCATTCCTCTCTCTGTCTGAAACTGCTGAGATACGTTCATGTTATGTTCATATCTCTCTCTGTTTGAGCCCCGAAGAAGAGAACGCTGAAGAAGAGAATGCCGAAGAAGAGAATGCGCTGGCGCTCGCCCCGACCTGTGACATATTCATGGCCGCGAACCTGTGAAAAACGCTGATGGCGTTCACATGCGCATTAAGAATTGGTTCTATAGTTATGTGCATTTGAATATATGTACGCAGGTTTGTAATTCCCTACAAACCAAGCCTAAACAAAGTACTGGTGTTTCCTTATAATTTTGATACAGAATTTTATTTTATTTTATCAATTCGGGGTAGATTCGCGAATTGAGTTTCCCGACAACGCTTTATCTGTAGAGTGGTAAAGGGATCCTCCATAGGGAGAGACTAGTCCATACTACATACGGAGCAGACAGTTCATCCGGCAGCCAGGGCGGAGCAGACAGTCCATCGGGCGGCCAGGGCGGAGACGACCCTTCGGGCGGCCATGGCGGAAACGACCCCTCGGGCGGCCATGGCGGAAACGACCCCTCGGGCGGCCATGGCGGAGACGACCCCTCGGGCGGCCACGGAACAGGAACAGGCACCCGCTCAGGAACAGGCACCGGCTCAGGAACAGGCACCGACACCGGCTCAGGAACAGACACAGGCTCAGGAACAGACACAGACACCGGCTCAGGAACAGACACCGGCTCGGCGGCGGCCATCTTGTCCGGAGACACAGGCTCGACGGCGGCCATCTTGTCCGAAGACACTGGCTCGGCAGACGTGACGTGAACAGTCTCTGGATCGGCAGACGTGACCTGAACAGTCTCTGGATCGGCAGACGTGACCTTAACAGTCTCTGGATCGGCAGACGTGACCTTAACCCTCTGAGGTCGACACACTGGATTTTCTCCACATTGTAGCACTATAAACTTAAATTTCTCCGTCATTTATGGTCATACAGAAAAAATAAATATAAAAAAAGAATCTGTGGTATTTCTACTTTTGTATGTGTCCACTTCCAATCAAATCAAAACATTGTGCTTTTGTAAAATAAAGAAAATAAACAGTGTGTGCGTTCTGCCTCTCCGTCGCGGTGAACTTTTTTTTCTTGAGCACGTCTATAAACTGAAACAAAACTCAGCGAATACTTGTCACACATTTATGAGCCATACACCTTTATAAACATTTAAGTGTGTACTTTTAAATGATCGGATTCAAAACGAAAACAAATATTCTCTGTTTAAGTAATTTGTATAAAACCAACAAGATTTCCAGCTTCTCAAACGCTTCCTAATTATTTTTAATTCGGCCACGCCCACTCGCGCAAAAGATATTCACATGCAAATCTCCACATGGAACGCGATCGCCCTCATTACCTCAACAACAAAACACTTCACTTCACTTTTCGTCGAGTTTGAAAGACGTGCCTGAGCTTACATTGGATTTACATCAGAAGAAGAAGAACGATATTTGAAGACAAGAAAGATAAGGTAAGTAATTCTTACATATTAGTTTGCTATTGTTGCATAAATTTCACATTGCAGTTGAACTGTTGCTAGATATATGGTGAATATTATAATATTTAGACCCGTGTTTACTGTTACTGTGTTTGTGGATATCTGCTCAAACGTAGATAGGCTATGTATATGGTAGGCCTAACCATAATGTTTTATATTTGATCGCAATCGCGTTTTAATGTATCATATTTTTGATCGCGATCGCGTTTTAATGTATCATATTTTTGATTGCGATCGCGTTTGAATGTATCATATTTTGGAAAAGCAAAACGCTCCAAACGGCTTCATGTTTTTACTATTATCTCATTTCATATCATCATAACGAATGGAAACATTTGAAGTAACATGATAATCAATATATTTTTCTCTAGCTTAGTTGTTACTGAAATCTTTTTGAAAATATATATAGGCTGCTATATTGTTATTATTTTATGCAGCACTGCGCATAGCCTATACCTACAAGGCACAACAAACCTGGTGTTCATTATATATTGTTGGAAACATTTGTGTGAGTGTGTGTGTGTATTCTGTGAATTAAAAAGCAATTTTAACAAGAAAAATCTAAAATGTATTCCCAAAATCGTGCAGGCCTTTCTCTTGATATCAGTATGTTCACTTTTTTTTTTTCAGGGCCCAGATGCCACTGAGTCCTGCTGACTTCAACATTCACAGTACATGTCTCTGTACATGAACATGGTAAAGTGAAAATCAAACACCTTAGAAAATGAAAGGTATGTACAATGTTTTTAGGAATGGCACAAAGGTCTCTTTCTTCAATAAGTGCTTTTTTGTTGTGTATCTTTGGATTATGTTGTGTTGTAAATAAATCCAAACAATTTTAAAAGCCATTCTTTTTTAATTCTCCTCATTCTTTGTGCAAGGTTGGTCAGAATGATGGGCCCTGATAAGCTCCTAATAGGGCCATTAGGGAGGTTCTTTGTCTTTCTCAGGTGTGGAAAGCTTTCATATTAATGAGGTGATCCGCCCCTTCGCATATTGCTTTCTAACACAAAACACGTCGTAAAATTTTTAAATCAATATATTGTCTTCTCTGAATGAGCAGTCAGGGTGATTCTCACATAGTTTTAGAGCAAATATTCTAGGCTACGTGATACAATTTTCAAAAGTCTTGTGAAGAAATAATCAGTATGGGTTTCATGACCTTATTTCAGTGAGAATTTATTTTTGTATTTTCACAAACCACGCATAAATGTCATTATCTCAAAACTACAAACTTTTACATACATGCTGCTGATATATTATTGTAGCAGAGTTTGTGCTGAATACAGTGTAATTAGACTTTAGCCATGAAAATGTCACAAGTAACAGAAATAACCACAAATGTCAGAGCATGTCAGAACACCTCCAGGGCCCAGAAAACAGCTCAGACCTCAGAGGGTTAACAGTCTCTGGATCGGCAGACGTGACCTGAACAGTCTCTGGATCGGCAGACGTCCTGTGTCTCCTCCACGCATGCAGTACCGCCACTGCATAAAAGAGGAAGACAGCCCTCTTGGCCGTGGCAGGACTGATGGTGGGCAGCTCCGAGATGATCTCAGGGATGACAGCGGGCTGCATGGGGACGACCTCCGGGATGACAGCGGGCTGAACAGTCTCTGGATCGGCAGATGTGACCTAAACAGTCTCTGGATCGGCTGTACAGGCGACTGGCTCTGGATCAGCTGTGCAGGCGACTGGCTCTGGATCAGCTGTGCAGGCGACTGGCTCTGGATCAGCTGTCTCGGCGGACCGAGATTCTGGCATGACGGCCTGGGGAATTGAAAGCGCTGAGACTCGTGAAACCTTCAGGATATTGATTGCTCGGACAGATCTCAGTGGCGGATCGGCCAGCTTGGACACCAGTCCACTCCATCCCCGAACGAGTTCCACGGATGCAACCATGCTGGCAGACGGCGCGGTCTGCGGCAGGTCACGCCCCGCAACTGATGGAAACACCGGTTCGGCGGCAGCTATCTTGTCCGGAGATACCGGTGCAAGGTCAGCCTTCCCCCCTGGAGAAACGTGTGGGTCCAACGCATTCTCATCCTTGGGCGTCATATACTGACGCTTTTGACATTTCGTCGACATCAAACGCACATGGCACCCTTTAGCGTCAATATGACACGCACAGAGCTTTGTTCGGTTATGGGTAGGTTTAGGTCTAGTGTAGGGTTAGGGTTAGACCGCTAGGAGGCGCCTTCTGGCCCATTTCTATCTGCGTCTCATATTGAAGCTAAAGGGTGCCATGTGCGTTCGATGCCGACGAAATGTCAAAAGCGTCAATATATGACGCCCTAGGATGAGAACGGGCTGGTGGGTCTGACGTAGCCCAAAAATCCAGGTTCTCCAGCCCCATCATCTCACATCGGAATAAAGTGTTGTCGAGGCAGTTGTTAAAAAAATCCTTCAGTGCCGCATCATTGTACCCCATACCTCTCGATAAGGTCCAAAATGCCTGCGACAAACTATTCACTGACCGACCCTGCTGCCGTAGGGCCATTAAATGACTGAATCTTCCCCTCCTCTCCTTCTCAGTAGTGGGGGGAAGGATACGAAACCCCATACTGCTGGATCTTAAATGTGACGGAGTCCTTCTGTCACGATCGCACACACGAAGACAAAAGTAGATCCAATAATGCAGCTTTTATTTAAGGGTAATCCGTATTCGTACATCCAGTCCAGGCAGTAGGTCAATATCCATATAAGTAATCCAACAACAAGAAACAAACAGGAACACCCAAGACTGACCTCAGGAAGTGGTGTGAACTAAACAAGGACTCCATAACAAACACTAACACAGACAGGGTTTTTATACACACAGAAACTAACAATGATAATGGGGAACAGCTGGGTGCAATGAACAGTGATGAGTACAGACAGGATTGTAGGAATTGCAGTTCATGAGTGAGTGACACCGTGAGGGAAGGGGACCTCTAGTGTTTACCCAGGGAACTCAAACCAGACACTGTGACAGACAGCTATTTCCTTCTTGCTGTGTAAATTTGTTTAAATTCTTAATATTTTTCAATCTCGTAATATTCTGCAGAAGACAGAAGTGAATCTCAGTTTCACTCTTTCTCAGCATGTGATTGGCTGTTCGCTACTGATGTCACACCTAAACTCCTAAACTCAGGATCAAAGCCTGAGTTGACAGAGAAAGTTGATGATCAGCATCATGGTACCAACAAAGCCTGGTTAGATTGGTTTGGTTTTGTCAACTCAAAACTAATCTACTCACGTAAACGTCACAGTTACGAAAGATTTTGAAAACAAAAGATCAATACCATGTTTTATCTGCACACAGGTGTAATGGCCTCTGAAGTTTATACTCTTTAGTCCATACAATTCTCGATATATATTATTGTGAAATGTTTGTTCCTGCAAGGAGGTATTGCTCCATGTGATTACTCCTATGATTTAATTAAAGGCCCTGATATCTCTATAATTCTTAACTGGATATCACAAGTGACTAAGTCGTGTAAGTGCATATCAAATTTGATTTAGTAATTGCACATCTGAGCTTAGAGAATTGAGCAACAGCTCACCTGTGACTGATCATCAGTGTGTGTAGTCTGCCGCTCTCCACCACCTGAGCCTGCGGGGTATTGTGCTTATTTTCTGGAAGGCTTAATAGTATTGGTGGGAACATGTCTCAAATAAGAAAAAGAAAGAAAACACACACACACACACACACACAGCAAGAAAATCTCTGAGGCTACGTCTACATTATTCGAATACATTTGAAAATGGCGTTTTCTGTGAAAAACGCTCTCCGTCCACACTAGCATTTTCAGGCGTTTTCCAAAAGTTTCTCGTCCTCACTAAAACGTCGATAAACACTAAATTCACCTTACTATGCATGCGTAAACCCTCACATAAGCTCACTGAAGTCGCTTTCACACTGGGCTCGTTTGCTGCTGTCTGAGCCCGAGCGCGATTGTTCCCGGCGCCCCCCGCAGCGTTGGTCTGGTTTCACACTTGATTCTGTCGAACCCTGGTGCGTTTGCGTGCATCTTACGTCATCGCAAATGTGCACGGCGCATGATAGAAAACAGAACGAGGTTCAATATATTATGGGTTTTTTTATTAATGTAGTTCTATTATGCGCAGCTGAGTGAACAACACATGTTTACTGTGTCGCGTTTGGCTTTCTGCTGATTGCAAACGCACTCTTGAGGAGACAGTGGATTTCCATTAATTTGTTGCTCTGATTCAACCCGCTATTCGCGAATACACTGGAGGCTCACTCTCGCTTGCATCCAAGAAAAATCATCAACACTGCCATCCCTTACATGTGTTTTATTTAACTAAATGCATCATAATCAGCTAAAACGCATGCGCAAGTTACTTTACTTCCTGAAAAAGTGCGCACCCAAGTCTGTGTTACTTTCACATTCACGCGAACCGCGGCACGGTTCGAGTGCAACCGAACTCAGACCACCTCCTCCAGGTAGTCTCCGGTTCGGTACCCCAGTGCGCACCCGGGTCCACATGACAGCGTTCACATTAGCTATTTTTCATGCGAACCGTGCCCCATTCCGAACTAAACTGCCAGTGTGAAAGCACCCTGAGATGATACAGATGGAAAAATAAATTATAAAGCTATCTCGCAAATTCTTCTGACGGGATAATTTTATTTAGCAAAATATCTGATGCATCCAGGTCGCTCTCACTCGCCATTATATGTTTGGTGTAAAACGCGACTGCTCTCATGTTTTGCCGCAGGACAGCAAATGTGAGTGAATTTTCTGTCATGTTTGCAGGACTGTGATATGAAGAGTGTGCAAAGTAACATTTTAGCAACAGTGTGAAAGTGAATAGCACATAACAGGCACAATACCGGTATAAACATGAAAATCTATTGGTACAATATGCGTCACATGACTAAACTTACGTCATTATTTTTTAAATACCAAATGCAACGTGAAAACTGTGTTTTCAAATAAATTTTTTAAAAAAGGTTGGTTTTCATTAATAAAAACACCGCCTCAGTGTGGACGGAAGGCCAAAACGGAGAGAAAAAGATGCGTTTTCAAATGAAAACGTATTAGTGTGGACCAGAGCATGTGAGCGGAGCGGAGCGCGAGCGGAGCGGGGAGTGGAGCGGTAATACTTCCTCCTGAGCGGAGAGCGCCTATCTGAAGATTCCGCTCCGCTCGCTCCGTCCGCTCAGCGCCGCTCGCTCAACCCAGAATGCCCTGTTGTGATTTGCTAGTTCGAGAATCTGTGTGTGTGAATTAGCTGAAGCAATAGTGGGTTGGTTAAGGAGTTCAAATATTGTTTTATGGAAGTTGCGAGCCTTATGCATAAATGCACAGTGAAAATAACAGCTAAGAAGGAGCAGGGAGAAGAAATTGAAAGGCAGTGTGGAGAGACTGTGAGAGTTAGCAAAGATTCATATTGGAATCTTAAGCGTCACATTGCCAGAAAGCACGAGGATGTGCTACGCAAACATGGTAGTGCAGCAAAAGGTGAGCTATAGCCATACCACTCGAGAATAAATTAATAGATAAATGGGTAAGGCTGTTGTACTGAGCCCCTCTCATGACATACAGACTAAAATATATTGTAATAACATTTCGTTCCCAACCATGAATTAAGAATTCGTTCTCTCATTTAGGGTGGCCACGAATTAAATTCGTTTCCACAAATTCTTAAATCGTTCCCTGGTTTAGTAAATCGTGGCCATGTTGAACAAATTCGTAGGCTACTCTCGTTTTATTAAAACAAGAAAACAAATTATTACAACGTGGTCACGATTTACTAAACCATGGATCGAAATAGTATATTGTTAATTTTGTACGATTTAAATAAAATGAGGAAATTAATTATTAAAACATGCTGACGTCAAGTTGGAACGAATTGTTAATTCGTTATGCAATCATCATATCAGTGCAACTAAAAATAACCTATAGCCAACACACAATATTAATTAGCCTACATAATTGTAGTTGATGTAGCCTATTTTTAGGTTGAAATTAGACAAGTTATTGAACCACTTGTTAAATTTTAATTTTTTTTTAAAAAACTCACCCGAATAAATAGGAAAAAATGAAGGAATAAAGGATAGGGAAATAGGAATAAATAGAAAAAATTACTGTACGCTATTATAATATATGCAAATTTGTTTTTACAGAAAAAACTACCAATCAAAGGGAGATAAAGAATTTTTTCCCTCTCCTGCGTCCCCAGACTCCCCAGGTCTCTGTGTCTAATGCACGCAAGAAAGAATTAGATGACGCATTTTTTAAGATGATCTATGTGGATTATGAACCTCTCACAAAAGGTGAACGTGAGGGTATGCGTAATTTTGTCAGCGTTGCCCAGCCCGGCTATACCACACCGTGCTACAGTACAGTACGTGACACTCTGATGCCGAATGCTCTTAGCGAGATGGAAGGCAGACTTAGAGAGTTGTTGCAGTTAGGAGATGGCTTTGCGCTGACTTTAGACATTTGGACAAATAGAAGAGGACACAGCTTTCTGGGTGTTGTGGCGAGTTTCATTGATGAAATGTTTACCGGTCACACTGTGCTGCTGTCCTGTGAACATCTTAAAGGACACCACACCGCTGAGAATATTTTTCATAAATATGAAAGCATTTTGCAACACTGGAATTTACAACGGCGAGTTGTCAGGGTGGTGACTGACAGCGCAAGTAACATGGTAAAGGCTTTCGACCTCCCAGGGTTTGATGAAAGTTCAACTGAAGAGGAGGGCGAGGAAGAGGTCCTTGAGGAAGATGGCAGTGGCACAGAGGAAGGTCCACTTTCACCATTCCAGCCAGATTTTGCGCAGATCATAGAAAACATGAGCGCCACATACATCACTGAATCTAATCTGCATATGCGATGCCCCATCCATTTACTGCAACTCGCCATAAAGGATGCAATAAACGGTCATGCTGATGTAGACAAAATGATCACACGAACGGCAAAACTTGTAAAGAGTATTAGAAAAAGCACCTTAAACACTGAGGAGGCTGATAAACTAGGTGTGCGTCCCACCCCAGCATGTGTCACCAGGTGGAGCAGTCAGCTGCGCATGATCGAATCAGTACTGAAAATGTTCGAAAGAGACCCGCAATTCCAAAACAAGCTGAAAATTCCCGAGCACAGTAAGCTGACCATGAATGACGTACTTCATCTCCGAGCCCTGACTGAGGTGCTATTGCCTCTGGCAGAGCTTACAACTGCTATGCAAAAAGAGCTCGGAAACCTTGGGATGATTCTTCCGGCTGTAATGGAAATCAAACAGCTTTTGTCCAGTGTCCCTGACAACCGCTCCGTCAACATTCGTGCATTTGTGGAGACACTGTCAGATAATGTCTCTACTCGTTTTAACAGATTTTACTCTGACAAGCACCTTGTGTTGGCGGCTGTGTTGGATCCACGTTTTAAAACTGAATGGATCATTAGAGATGGTACAGTGAGCAATCAACTCGTAGAGATTCGTGAAATGTTGGTAAAAGAGGCAGAATGCAGTGGTGTGGAGACTGCGGTGGACACAGTGACTGAGGCTAGAAGCGCTCCCAAGAAGGCCCGCATTTTCGGCTCATATGAGAGCAACTCGAGTGTAGCTGACAGTGCCAGAGGTGAGATGGAGGAGTACCTGGGCTCAATGAGAAAAGGTCCAAATGAAGACGTCCTAGGATTTTGGAAAACCAATGCTGGATCACTCCCTCGACTAGCCAGGGTCGCCCGCAAAATCTTCAGCATCCCCAGTGGTTCTGCCAGTGCTGAGCGCGTGTTTTCCGCCGCTGGATTACTGTCCCGGGCACACCGCATGAGCCTGAAACCTAATACTTTGTCCAAGCTAATGTTTCTAAAAGTAAATTCTAAAGTGATGTAAAGATTGAGACGTTTTTAAATAGACCGCAGTTACCCGAAGTTTTGGTCTATTTAAACTTTAGAACGCGCGTTTCTTTACTAATGCCAGTAAATCATCCAGGTGTGCTTTGATAAGATGTTGTTAAGTGCATTTCACCTGTGTGTGCTTTTATGAGCATGATAGTCCAGATGTGTTTTGTGAAGTTCTACATGCATTTCATCTTGTTTGTGTGTGTGTGTGTGTGTGTGTGTTTGTGCACGCGCGCGTTTTAATATGCCTGGTTTGCAACTGCATATATGTTCACGGAAATAAAATAATGAAAATCAAATCTACCTTTTCAGTTTTTGCTTGTAATAGGCAAGTTTGCCAAAGGGCTAGACATGTTTTTTTAATTAAGTTAATTTAATGCATTTAAATTAATAAAAAGAACAGACTTTTATTCAGAATCACCCCGAAATAACTTCTATTTACAATCCTAGCTACTGTAATTTATACATTTATTCCAGATATTCATTACAAAGTACAAACAGAAAGCAAGTAGCCTACAGAGACATTTTATGTCTGAGCGGGATCTGAGCGGGATTTGTTTTACCGGTGAGCGTGAGCGATCCAGCAGTGGAGCGTTCGCTTGGGACGCGAGCGACTGAGTGGAGCGCACGCGCATAGAGCGGAATATTGAGCTGAGCGTCACACCCAGGGGTTAAAGTGAAAAAAATTCCTGAGCCTGAACTTTTTTTTTTGGGGGGGGGGGGGTACTTATTTTCAAGTATTACAGCTGTATCTTAATGGCATCTTTTTATGAATGAAAGCCAGTATCACTAATATTATAGCTACTGATATCTCGATGAAAATGATTTCCCCCAAAATTTTAAACGTTAGGCTTCAAAAAAATAAAAACTTTTAATTTAAGTGAACTTAAGACAATCATCATTAAACCCATAATACATCATATGTCATATTTATCTGTACCATACAGAAATTGAATAAGGTTATAAAACAGTCCGCACTGCATAAATTATAAATTAAATATAGATTAATCCTTATCAAAGCTACAAGCGTTCTTTAGTCAAGAGCAGTGAGTAATTTTCTCTGCTCCCTCTGTTCTTTAGGTCAACTTTACTGACAGACAGAATGAATGGCTCCTGTCACTTTAAGATCTGCCGCTGTTGACAGGATCTCACATCTCATTCTCTCTACCATTTAAGATTTTATTTAACTCATTTAAGACTGTTCTTGTGATGATACTCGACAAAGAGGACATTCTGGCATAAATGTGTGTGTTATTGTTCGTTCAAGCGCGAAAGAGAACTCGATACTGGCGCGCATCTTTCTGTGCGTCGTACGTGTCAGGACATTCACTGAAAGCGCGTTCTCTTTGTCTTGTCGCGCAGGAATGGTTCTAAAGCATTTGCGTGAATAAGAGCGTGATCATAACCCTAGCTAAAGGATGTCAGAAAGAAAGAACGGATGGATGCTGCGTTAATTGCGTTAAATATTTTAAAACGTTAAAGCTGGACAAAAATGAATCGCATGCGTTGACGTTGACAGCACTTTTCATACATTGCTGACAGAAAATACTGCGGTTTGAAGTAAGCTACACAGAATGTTCTACATTTAATATTTATCTAACAGTCTGAAGTTACCCATTATCCTGACCTGAGCTAATTTCCTGAATCAACCAACTAACATCTCCTTTCTTTCTTTTCATCCATAATGACATTAGCCTGTTGTTGTTTCTCGCGTTTCATCACTAACTGTGTCGCAATCTATTTTTTTATAGTCTATGGTCGCAACCGCTATACCTGCGCATTAGAACTTTCAGTGAACTAATTTTACAGGCTCGGTCCTGCTCCTCTGTGGCAATGACGGCGTGCGGTTAAAAATCACAACAAACGAATTTGAAAGTGGGGGGACATACCCCCCCGTCCGCATAGGAAATTATACCCGTGGGTAAGACATCATCCCCGGGCTTTATGAACTTGCGCTCCATGCTTTCACCGACGACGCTAACGTATGGATCGTGATCACATTGTGTTGCCAGGACCCGCCCTGCTCTGCTTCTGATAGGCTTGTAACGTTAGTTAGAGCAGCGATCCTCTCATATGATTGGTAGGTGAAATCAATTGACTCGAAAATATTAAACCGCATGCAAGTTCCCAATTTTTTTTCCCCTCACGGCCGCACGCCGGAGATCCGGCATGGTGCCGGAATACTTTAAGCCCTGGTCACACCGCTCCGCTTCGCTCACATGCTCTGGTGTGGACAAGGCCTGACTTGGTAGTCATGCACATCCAAGGCTATGGACTTATGTAAAGTGACGAACCAGTTTACACTCATTTTCCGGTGGACTTTCCCTGACTTTGCGAATGTCATCCATGCTGATTTAAGGAAGTTCTTCTCAGAACTCTGTGGCCATGCCTTAGTCCTACTAAAGCCTTTGTCTCTACAGCGACAACAGGGAGATGAAGATTCATGGTAAAGTAAGTTTCACACATGATCCATTTGCAGGACTTATGCAGTCTGTATGCGATACATATGCAGTGGTTCATTATGCTTTCAAAGAAGAGACTGGATACTGTACCACAAATATTAGTTCTCAATGCTTTTTCAGCATTGGATTCTCTATGTAAACAGTACAGTAATACAATATTTCATAGTCTTATTCATGTTTGAACACAATAAATATAAACTATGCATTATTCCATTCATTACCTAAAGCCTTTTCATTTATATATTGAGTGGCTCAAGCAAGTGGCAAAACATGAATTCCTGCAGGTAATACAGAACTTTGTTTGTTTTTTCCACCTCCAGTATTGAGAAAAGTGCCATTAATAATGTTGCCATATTTTCCTAAATGTGGTTTTAGTTCTCCTGACTTTATACAGGGCTTAAACTGGGCCAGACTTTAACAATATATTTATTGTGTTCCTTTTGACCACGCACAATGCGTTGTTACTTTAATTCAGCACGTACAGCAAAAAAATTCAATTTCTCCTGGGAAGTTCATATTTACAATTTTGGAAATTGTATCTACACCGTCCGGTGCATTCAAGTCACTTTTATCAGTGCAAGAACCTTCTCTTAAAGGTCCCATGACATTTTTTAACATTAATATGAGTTCCCCTAGCCTGAATAATATGAGGTCCCCAAGTTTCTAGAAATTTCAATCGGTGTAAATCGAGCTTTTGCTATCTTTCTCTGCCTTTGAGAAAATGGAGGCTTATACGCGCTGATCTTGAATCTGACGTCATAAGGAGGAAATGTTACCTCCCTGTCTCTGCTTTGCCCGCCCAGAGAATATTTTCCGCCCATGAGAAAATGAGCTAGGAAGTAGGAACGCGTGCTCGCGCGATTTTAGTTTGTCCACGAGAGATATCATGGCTTTTGAGCGAGCGAAGCATAATAATTGCTCAATAATTGGATGTACAAGTGAACACGAAAGGGTCAACACAGAGCTGGGCTTGCTGAACGTCTGAAACTAAAGTCTGGATCACTCTCTTTGGCTCAGCTACACACCTCGGACAAGTAAGTCAACTAATGATATATAAGTGTGTTGCTTTACTGTTTATGGTTACCTAGATTGTTACACGTAGAATGTGGCTGTAACATTAGCTATGCAGTTTATGTGTGTGAATACACCCACTGTAACACGAGTGTTGTACACTTCTTTGTTATTTGGATAACCGTTTTCCTGTTGGTTATATGGCGCGCGCGATATCCGCATTTCAAGATCGCAGAGTTTGATGTAATTGTAATAAGATAAATACAGACGTTACAGATCTCTCATGAAAAGGCAACAGTAGGTTAGCGTTAGCTACATGATAATAACTGTAAACCATCCGAATAAAGTACCGTATCCAGACATAATATTTTAAACTAACCATTCGGAAACTTCCTGCTGGAGCCGCTGAGTTGCAACTTCTTCATTCGTTGCTTCTCCATCCGGATCAGATTCTGGGTCAAACTGAAATGCTTGAAAGACTGCGTGTCTTCGTGCCATTGCTATATCCAACGTAAACATGCACGCCACGGTACCGTTGCGCAAGATGGTCATAGGCCACACCCACCCTCCACCTTGCGCCGCCTTTCTCCTCCTCATTATCATTTAAAGCTACAGACACCGAAACGGCCCGTCTGAAGGAAGCTCATTCTGGGACTGGCTTGTAGTGGCTATAATTCTGCACCGAGGCTGAATTTTTGGAAAGAGATTTCAGATACAGTACTAGGGACCACTAAGGCCTATATTAAAGCCTACAAAAAGTAGCATGTCATGGGACCTTTAAAGGCCCACTGAAGTGCCTTGAAACACGTTGCATTATTCAGTGTGTTGACGCTGAGTGCTTCTCATTTCTTATTTGCGCATCCTCGTTTCCTTTCCTCGCGTCTCAGCTCCTCCCCCTGTAGGATGCGAGGGAAGGCTACAAGGAAAGGAAAGAAAAGGAGGACGGAGGAATCGAATGAAAGCTTTTTTATACATTGGAATACTTGATCACTCGAGCGTCACTTCACAGCGTCATCAGCAGAGCTCAAAGGATCTACCCTTATGTTGTTAAAGTTTGGTTATTTAAGAAACTAAATATTAATAAAGCAAGATACCCTGTTGAAATATGTGAGATGTGTGGTTTATATAAACTGCAAAGGTAAAGTATAAATTAAAATTATTGTGACCGATGTGAAGGGGGAGGAGAATTCATATGTGTGTCACGTTTAGTCGATAAAACACTTCCGCATAGGATACACCTGTGTATCCTCGCTCATGACTCCTCATGAAGCCTCCTCACTCCTCGATCCTCGCCTCCTCGTGGTGCAATTAGAGAATTGAGATGTCCTTCAAGATGGCTGAGCTCGATTAGTTTCCGGGTCATAGGATGGAGGAGAGAGGAGACGAGGAGGGATATTGAGAAGTACCCGTTATTTCCATTGAAACAGGAAGTCAGGGTGGGACATACTGAATAGCTCCTCCCCTTTTTTAAATTAGCCAATAGCGTTTTGTTTATATCACAGCTCGGCCAGAGCCGTTGATCTCGACAAAGCCACAGTTTCTTCCTAATCTCTCTCCGTTTCTTCTCCTAATCTCCTCCATATCGCTTTACAATACAGAATTCTGGTTCCCACTTTATATTAAGTGGCGTTAAGTACAATGTACTTACATCAAAAAATAAGTACAATGTACTTATTTTGTTCATGTTGTATTGTAAAACACTTTTGCTGCTATTGAGGTGTGATACGGGTAAGGTTAGGGACAAGTGTGGTTGTATGGGTAGGTTTAAGGGTGAGTTAAAGTGTAAGGGAAGGGTCAACTGTGTAATTACAAATGTAATTACATAAATTAATTACAGCTGTAATTACATGCAGGGATTTTTAAAATGTAAGTACAATGTAAAAACATGTAGTTACACAATAAGTACATTGTATAAAATTATAAATTTCAACGTAAGTACATAGTACTGAAAGCCACTTAATATAAAGTGGGACCGAATTCTGTGTAGAATTCAAATGGGTCTGATACATTTTCTGTTCTGCGGCAACTCGCGCATATGACCCGCTCTGTACTTCATTCGCCCCAATGAAAAGCATATTTACATTGTCTGAATCATTCCTTATCCCCTATGTAGTGCACTATGTGTCATTAACCATCTAAAACAAATAGTAAATATGTGAACAAGTGACTGATTTCAGTGTCTATTTATAATGTAGGGGGCGGAGCTTCAGATTCTAGAGAGCATTTGATTGGACAGGAAATCTGATGAGAAGCTGCAGAGTGATGTCATCAAAATCATTGATCCAGCATGGCGTAAATGAGAGACTGTAAATTTTGAATGCTTATATCTTCTAAATGTGAATTTTGTCATAGTTTTGGAGCACACTATCGTATGGATAACAGTAAAGTGAACATATTCATACTGAAAGCCAAAACACTTCCATTTTGATTTCATGGGCAATTTAATTAACTACACAAAAATACAGCAATGTTTTTAACTCTACTTCTATCAAATGAAGAACAAAGAATGTGCAACAGGTGTTTTTAATTTGTTTTTAATTAATTTATAAAGATTTTGCATCAACTAGGAACATTGTATCCATTGATCTCACCATGTTTCTCACTGACACTCCCCCATCTCAGAAACTCTGAGCTCAAAGAAAACTCGTAATTATAACTTTGCAGTAGTGTTCATGTGTGTACAACGTGTAAATATGATCTTTCTGACATTACCTGAATGCACAAATAGACAGCACCGGACCCTGCGTCACTTTTACCATGCCTTATCCGTGTGCAGTGTGAATGTCTGACCTATTATTATGGGTGCTGAAAAAAAGATATGTACCACATACGTACTGCGAATGCGTTGTGTGAAACAGGCTTTACAGGTAAATGATTTCCTTTAGTTTCAGAACTGGGTCATAGCTGAGGTAGAGTGGTTGGAACATCCACTCCTGCATGTTAAGCTGTCATGCTCATGTTGTTTGGGTATGTGGATTCCAGCCCACATCGTGCTCTCATTCCATTCCCCATGATATCCTATAAATACAAATGGAAACAGCAACTGATTAGTCCAAATAGGTATGGAGAGGAACGGGAATTTATTTTTATATGTTAAGGTTTCACTGAAACAAGACATATTTTCAGAATTATCTAATGCGGTATGTTCATTATACAATAACTTTCAGGGGTAACGTTCACAGTGTAATCAGTTAGTGAAATGTCAACAAAAAAATACTTAGAAACCAAACACCAAACAGGTTTATTGTGTTATACTGATGATAGCCTATAATGCAGTGATACATAATTAAATAATACATTTTCCATGAGCCATATGTTACTGATAGTGTTGCTATGTCTATTTGGCATCAAGTGAAATAGTAAGTCAATAAATGTCTAATTTGGGGTCAGATCGACTAAACCCTAGAGCTGCATGTTACAACCAACACGTTCTCTGAGTAATTGCTAATTATAAATCTGTTTTTAGGGAGGGTCATACTCATCAACATATGTTTAAACCGACGAGTAAAAAAAACAGCACATGAGCACCTTTTGTGACTTTATATAAACACCAAAAAAACTCACAACATTCAAAAATCACAAATATGGTACAATTTACAATTCAGTCTTTATAAAGTTCACTGTTGTAGAAAGTTAATGTGATTTTGAAAGTCAGACGCAAGACTTCCAATGATGATGATGTTTCACGGTAATGATACACAATGAAGTAGATGACTGTGATTAAACATATAGATTCACAATCAAAGCGTGTCCGTAGCGGTAATCAAAATGTCCATAGTAGCTACATCAAACCATGAACCCCGTAGCAGTAATCAGTGGCTACATCCAAACAAGGACCACAAACTTGCCACAAATATGCATTCAGCATAGAAAAGTCCTTCTACAAAAACACAAAATGCCTCCAGTATGTATCTGCATTAAATCTAATATATTCAAGAAGCACAAAGATAGAGCCTGGCAAGCCAGACCTACATCAAGATGTTTGGTCTGGCAACTCACCACAGACGCGGTTTAATCCGAGGGGCGGGATAAACGGCTGTCTTTCAGATTCCCTCTGCACGCAATAGGACAGCGCTTCAACCAACCAGAGCGCTTTCCCAACTGCGGAGCTAGTTGATACATTCAACTTTTGCCATATCTGGCCAACGACGAACACATCTTCCTTTTTTTAAGAATGACTTGAGTGCCGTTCTTTGCTCTTTTCTCAAAGAAAAACTTAACTCCAAGTCCTCCAGAGTCGCGGACAAAGCCGATTCGAAAGACCGTTCTCCAGCAGCAGCCGCCATTCAGTGTTTTCAAGTCGCAGCAGGTAACCGTCGCAACTCTGTCGTCATTATGTTAAGCCCGCCCCGCCTACTCTATACACGACGTGATTGGCCTGACCCATTTAGGTTTTTGCAGCTCGAAAGTCAATGGAGAGTTGCTAGACTGCCCTGGCTGCAAAATACATTTTGCTGCCGCTAGGGTGCGTCTAGATTTCTAGGCTAACAAAGATAATCTTTTACAAATAAATAAACATCTTACTTACAGTTGAGCATGAAACAGAATGTTTCCCAACCAGGACTTTGTTTGACCAAGGAGGTCAGCCATGCTCATGCCAATTTCTTCTTCTTCTCTTGATTAATGGCGGATCGCAAACATCTTTTAGGTGCATACCGCCACCTACTGTACAGGAGTGTGTAACATCATGCTATTTTACGTGTTCTCATATTCTACCCATCAGTCCTGTGTCTTTTAAGAAATTTAAAAAGTGCCTTTCTGGTGATTCTTATTCCTTATTCCTCTTTATCTAAGTTTCTGGATAACCTGTCACGAAAAATCACGATTCTCCCACAATTCTGGACAGACAACTAAATAAAATAACGTAATTTAGTGGTTCTGACAAAATGTTAATTGCTGTAGTCTATTTAAAATCTATTTGAATGATTTTTTTTTTTTACAGTTTGAGTGAATTATTCAATGACTCACTCATAAATACTTTACTTGTTTCATTATCTACTGGATGAATCAGCGTTTTGAACGAATCAAACTGAATGACATAAATCATAGATTTCATAGATCAGTGATTATATCTGAATTATAAACTTTTATCCTAGTATTTCTGTTGATACTGTGTGGTTGAAAAGATTGTTTGTTAAGCTGTTTAACACTTAAACGTGATAACAGCTCTCTCTGTCTCAGCGGCAGCGCAGATCTGAATGTTCTGATGTGATTTGTCAAAGGTTTAATAAACACAGGCGAATTGTTGTCATTTAGGCATGAGATCGCGTGGGTGTTTGAATCAAGATCGCGATCTTTAAACGATTAATCTGGCAGCTCTACTAAACATGGTTGTATCTAATAGATGTAACATTCAACAATACATATGCAAAATCAATAACAACAGTCCTATTGTGAAAGAAGCAAGCAGCTCTTGTTATCACTGACTTGTGGAGACAAATAAGGTCATATACAGTTTATTCTGACTGGTGTTGTTTTTTCGTACTAATTATTTTGTGTGGTTGCTAAGAAAATCTCCCTTTCGAGTCAGCGATACCATTAAGCACCCATCTTCATGGTTGAATATTTGCTTATTCTTTTTTTTTTATTTATGTTTTACACAAAAGTGCTGTTATTTTAGAGTCTCTTGATTCCAGATTCTGTGTGAAAGTTGTGATTAGTTGTGGCTCAGTGTTTTGTTTGCTGTTGTTTCTTCAAGGTTCTTATGTTCTTATGGTTCTTCTTTAAACCTGTTATCTGCTGTGGAAACAGAGGTCCTAATTACATACACTTTATTAGTACTTGTCAGATTATTCTACCATGTGTCAAACCGCGGTGACAGAGATTTGTTAGAATTAGAAGAAATTTTGCCAACTCTTGTGTAAACCCACCTATTTTGAATAGTGTGATAAGTGAACGGTCTAAACAGAGAATGGGCCAAAATATAAAAACCTTCAGAGTGCATGATATTTCAAGTATACACATGTGAACAACGTTGGGTGTATCAAAGCATACACACTAATAAAAAAGGGACCTCACACTGTCATCTTATTTGTGTTTGTCTAAGCTGACAATGTCTTCTTGCGTTCCTGCTGTATGTAATCCAGGACCTTAATGCAGAGATACACAAATTTCCCAAGGGTTCAGAGGAGAATTGGAGCGGTCGGATCTTCTGCCACTGCTGGTTTGGGGCTTTATTTTGTTTACAGCACAGCCATAATGGGAAGAGACAGTACCATTCATTCACCTAAAGCACTCTCAACCCCAGTGCGCTCCCAAAGAAGAGAAGGAACATATAAACATACAGGCTCAACAGTAGACAGAATTATTGGGAAATAAAATGAGAAACTGGAAAACTACATTTGCACTCAAGCATGGTGTGATGGAAGACTGTTGGAGAATGCTTTAGAGAGGTAGTTCACCTCCCCCTGTTTTCAACCATTTTTGTATTGTTACAATGTCAGTAGTAAATGTAGATGAACAGTGCGTGCTTTACACACCCAGATATCCTATTTGTCAGCAAAAGGCTTTTTTTCTGAAACTACAGATTGAACCTCTGCATTTTTGTATTTCCGCCCACGGACAGTCGGACGGTCAAAGAGGTGGTGCCAAAATCGAAAATAAAGTTTTTGCCAAAAGGAACTCCCCAGCCCTTTTTTTTGTTTGTTTGTTTTATGTAGCACTTAAAAATAGTTTCTACTGCATATAGAGACACATTTTGTTAGAGAGTCAATGTTGTCCTGGGTGAATTACCTCCTTCAGTGCGGTATACCATCGCTATCTCATGACCAATTTGTACGTATTTTACGAGGTGGCCAATTTATACGAATTTGTACGACCTCACTCGTACGATTTGTCTAAACCCCAATGGTTTAGGGGCGGGGTAAAAGGTAGATAATTCGTATGAATTCATACGAATTGGGCAACTCATAAAATATGTAAGAGTTTAGCAAAAATTTTACGAATTAGCCACCTCATAAAATATGAACGAATTGCCATGAAATCGGGTTGGGTATACCATGTGCAAATTTAAACAGGCCGTCTCCAAATGTGTCATGATTTTTGTCAATAATACGGAATGCCATCTGTTCTTGTGCCTGGTTTGACTATCAGCATTGAACTTTCATGGTTGTCAGTTATAATTAATCCTCTCGTTCATGATACCCAAACAATGCTTTGTTAAAATAACTTTATTTCCCTATACTGAGTTTACATGAACAAATTGTTTGACAAGCAAATTATTGAATTAAGCAAAGAGCGAACAATTATGTTGATGTAATGCGAATTTGTGTGAAACTGATGTACAGTAATGTCTAAACTTGATGTCCGGAGGGGATATTTGTTTTCTCAATGACCCTACAAATTCGATTAAACCATCAAAATATGAGGAAATATTTTATATTTTTGAAATAATTTAAAAATGAGGGAAGAAAAAAAAAATATTTGGCAAAATGGCCAATTACAGCCACAGGTTTTATTTTACTAAAACAAATCCATAGAAAAAACAAAGAGCTGGCAGGAAAAAGCAAACATTGACTACAACAATATCAGTTTGGTTGATTCTTTAATGTTTTTACATGTGTTCATAATTTCTTTGTGTGACAGCCTGGCCAAAAATTATATCCACACAATTTAAACAAAGAAATCAATTGACTACAAGCACAACTATGCAATATGCTTACAAAATCTTTTACTCATTTTAATAATATTTGAATAAAGGGTCAAGATGTCAATTTGCCTGGGCCGGACATCACTTTTGGTCACTACTGTACCTGATTAAATAAGGTAAAATTATTATTTATTTTTTTCAGTGCATGAATAAAACTTGTAAGCTATGGCTGAGAAAAAAAATATTTATTGATTGAAAAATGTATTTATTGATTATTAGGTCACACTTTAGAGTCCAACTCTCTCTATTAACTAACTATTAACTACAACTTTTTTCTCAATAAACTCTTAATTACTGCTTATTAACAGTTTGTAAGGTAGTTGTTAAATTTAGATATTTGGTGGATTAAGGGATGTAGAATATGATCATGCAGAATAAGGCATTATTATGTACTTTATAAGTACTAATAAACAGCCAATATCTTAATATAATATCTAAGCAACTAGTTAATATTGAGAATTGGACCCTAAATTAAAGTGTTACCGCTTAATAATAGTTGTTATTTATTATAATAATGTCTGTTATTTCACCACTGAATAAGACATTTTTGGAATAATGTGGATATCACGCTATATTATGAAATATGAGCTAATGAGCTGATACTAATGAGTGCTTCATTGGAAATCAAATGTAATTGGCATTCATTTTAAAGCAAAAAATAATCTATTATCATAAGAGAGTCCACCAATACTCCACCGATACTCACTCTCTCACTCTCTCTCTCTCTCTCTCTCTCTCTCTCTCTCTCACTCTCTCTCTCTCTCTCTCTCTCTCTCTCTCTCTCTCTCTCTCTCTCTCTCTCTCTCTCTCTCTCTCTCTCTCTCTCTCTCTCTCTCTCCTCAAAGATGATGTAAGCTTATTTTATTTTTGTGGAACTAGTGTCACTAAATGGAATTGCAAAAATATTAAACATTGGTTAAACATTTGCCCCAAACTCACATCATTGTTTAAGCCAATAATATTTCTCTGTCAGGTCGCTTGAAATTCCTAAAGAATGTTTTAATACCATTGCAGTGTTCATATTCTTTTTTTTTTTTTTTTCTAGGGAATCAACCTACGATTATCTTTCTTTGTAGTTGGCCACTGAATTAGCATATGGAACCAAAATATTTTTTGGAGCTGTAAACAGAATATATGCAATGAAATATCTTATGAACCAAATACAAAAGAGGTAAAACACTGACATGGATACATATAACACAATGTTACTGTTGTGTGCCGGAGAAAGCAGGCGGAAGCGAGGATTAGCAGGGTTTTAATGCAGAAACACGTAGTACAAATAATAAAGAACACGAAGGACAAAGAAACAAAACCACGAGAAGGACCGAACTAGAAGCACCCATACATGTACAACAACTGACAAGGTAACCAGTGAAACACAAGGGCTATACATAGACAGAGACAAACAAGCTTAACTAAGTAACAAGGGGGCGTGGTTAATAAGAAACACCTGGGGAGACTAATAAACAAGAAAGGCTACAAAGGACTACAAAACATGGCACAGAGCAGGAAATAACAAAAGTGCACACCAGACAAGGGAAACACAGGACAGGAATCATGACAGTTACCTATTATGCTCATGCATGAATGTGATCCTATTGCTCATTAGTACAATACTTGAATAATATGTTTTTATGTTTTTGTTTTCAGGAAGCTCATTTCAGAAATCTGAACAGCCAGTATCGCATTTTTCTATGGCTCGTTGTTAGTGGCTCTTTTGTACAGTGGTGCATTCAGCCTTATAGCTCGAATTCCTCAGTGTATCCTTCATCAATAAGAACACAGACTTTTGCAAGTCCGGCAGTAAAGCTTTTATTTTTTTGCACATTAATTTGGCTTGCCAGCAGTGAGCTCCGTTTATCACATTTTCCTAGAATTATCACATAATCACATTATATAGAGGTTCTATTCATTCTGTGTAAATGTTTTTTTCTGTACATTAAAAAAGTGAAAACTATTTTCGAGTGATCTCATTCCTGAAAGGATTGATTATTTAATTTCATACAATGTATGTCGAAGGGTCAGTGTCTGAGAAGCTGTCTGTCTATCCAAAAAAAAAAAATGTTTGAGAACTTCACTTCATATAAATACACAAAGACAGAGACCAAGCTCATATAATAGCATGTCTGTAAAAGAAACAAACAAAAAGAAGATTAAATTAATTTAAGTCAATGATAACGAAATGACAATTGTAACCAAATAGTGTTCACAGTGTTACATATTTATTTCTAATGCATAGACGAGTCATTCTCCTTTGACGGATGTGTGTGTTGTCTGTACAAGTAAGCTTGTATTTCACCACACTGTGTTCGTTCAGGATTGTGGACCTTGGATCTTGTGAGAATCATCGAAAAGGATGAAAGATCACTGCCTTGTGAATTACAACAAGTAAATCCACTAGTTATAATTCACCTGCAGCTGCTTCTAGCCTTCGACTGCTCTTCAAGGTCATAGGCTACATCAGGAGAACAACACAGTGAGAATACACAAGAGTCTCTTGTCTTTAAGGTGTATTATCACAATAAGCCTCCCTTTAAACTATAAAAGTAACTACATTTGCATTTCCTGAAGGAAATAGGTTTAACATTTTTGTTCCGTGTAGCTAAATACAATTCTGCATCTGAGACACTTTGCTGTTGTCATGACCCTCAGGATTCATATAACAATGAAGTGTAGTCAAGTCATCTTTATTTATAAAGTGCTTTATACAGTAAGGATTGTTTCAAAGCAGCTTCACAGTAATAAAAAGGAAAACGATTAAAAGGTACAAACAGAATTCAATTCTCCTGTAAAGCACCTCTAAAAAGACAATTTTGTCATTATTCAGCAAACGTCAATTTAGTGTTCATTCAGTTCAATAACTGTGTAAAGTTCAACAAATCAAGTCACCTTTATTTATAACGCTTTATACAATACATATTGTTTCATTGCAGCTGAGGTCAGTTCAGTGTTCATTCAGTTCTGTTCAATGACTGTGTAAAGATTATCACAAATTAAATGAGTGTAATTCAGCTATAAAGCAGCTCTGGGTCCGGTTTCACAAAGATAGACTTTGACTATGGCTAAGATATATTAGGTAGTCAGACTTCAGATAGACATCTAAATCAGACCGTTGCACAAAGCACTTAAGACTCTGACTATCTTAAGTAGGACTACACTGCAATGCATTCTGGGTAAAATAAGACACTTTTCAAAACAAAAAACATGGCGGATCGAGTAAGCGCACTCAACCGCTCAGTGCAGTTTACCCCAGCGGAAAATATGTGTTTGTTGGAGGAGTATAAATGACGGAGTATGTTTTTATGTTTCCACTGTTCGATCGCGCCCGTGCCTCACTCTCTCTGACACACACACACACACACACACACACACACACACACACACACACACACACACACACACTTCAGCATTGCAATCTTGACATCGCAGCCTGTTATTATGCAGCATTCACACCAAACGCGAATAGAGCGTCAAATTCACACATTTTGAATCCATTCGCGCGTCCAAGGCAAATAGGACACGCGTATAAAGCGAGCGTTTGAAGCGAAATAGACGGGCGTTCAGAGCTATGACTCTACTACCCCCAGTTGCGTGAGTGGTGTATTGCATTTCACGCATCGGCCGTGACACTTGCGTCCACTGCTCACACTATGAAAGGGAGCGCGTCGATCGTTGCTCGTGTTGACTATGTAACGGCTCTAACAGTTACAAGGACATTTTACTTGGGAATGTAATAACTGAAAGAAATGTTTAAATTATGAGCCATTTTCCCTTTTCTTTTGGCAGTTTGTAACTGATTGTTACTGCTGGTTGCCAAGGTAACAGAGTCTTAGACCTAAGTTAGCCTGGGGGTAAGGTGTCTAATTTTTTTGATCTAAATTAAGTCAGTCTTTATTTTTGTGAAACAGTCTAACTTGCATTAGACTAGTCTATGAGCAAATTTTAGACTTGTCTAACACTATAGACCGGTCTAAAATAGCTTTGTGAAACCGGCCCCTGGAGAAAACAGTGTCAGCGTCCAGCTCAGTTCAGTTCTCATCTAATCGTGTCAGTGCATTCAAGTCAATAATATTGCTGAATATTAAGTGTCCCCAACGAAACCAAACTCCATCGGTGACAGAATGGAGAAAACAAATCCTTGGGAGAAACCAGGCTCAGTCGGAGGGCCAGTTCTCCTCTGGCCAAATGAAACAACATGGTGTGGTTATGATTCAGGCTGCATCACAAGTCAGATTGTGGATTGATATCATTCAGAATATTTCTTGCAGTCCCTTCTGCTTGAAGATCAATCATGAAGATACAAGATTGAAGATACGCCATGCTGGCATATGGAATATATTTGATTTAAGGTATAAATCTTGGTCACAATTAGGTCTAATTATTTACCCAGAGAGTATGGATATAGATTTTGGATAGATTCTTGTCTATACGCTTGGGACCAAATAATACTGAAGCTGCTGATAAAATGACAAGATGCTTTAATGATGCACTGGGTCCATGGATTAACTGGTGTTTATACTTGGAGACTTCAATACATGTGATTCGTCTGCTCATCTTCCAGCTCTTCGACAATACAGTAAATCACGTTTCTGATGCGTTCAACACAAACATTGGATAAATGCTTTGGGAATGCTTATTAAGCATTTAATGTGAAAAACCTCTCACAAACCGACCGTACAGCAGTTGTTGGAGAAGGACAGTAAGAACAGTGGAGTAACTTAATTGTTGTTTTGCCACTACAGATTGGCAGGTGTTTTTTGACTCGTTCATTGATGTTCGTGAACTTAAAGATGTTATCACATCTTATATAAAGTTTTGTGAACATGTTGTAAAAGTCAGATTTTCCCTCAATAATAAGCCATGGTTAACAAAGGAGCTGAATGAAAAGAAAATTGCTCTCAGCAGAGGTGACATTGTTAAAGAGAAAGTGAAGGAATTTAGGACTGATTTGGCTCAAATCAGGTATGTGCAGAGTTTCTCATAGACAGGAGCTTGAATTAAAAAAAAGGGTGTCTATCACTGTAATTCACACACACACACACACACACACACACACACGTATATATACAGTATTGTGCCAAAGTCTTAGGCATGTTAGTATTTTCACCCACAAAAAAATGGTTTTAAGCCAGTTATTTAAATCTTTTGCTTTACTGTGTCTTTAGGAAATATCAGTTTACATTTCCAAACATTCCTTTTGCCATTAATTGACTGAATACATAATACGCATGTTCATGATGTCACCGTCTTCAGAGATTTGCGTTTTTGTTTACACGGAGACCGTTTTCAAAAGTTTGCATTTTCAGGCAGCCAAAACGCCATTGTCGTGTAAACGAACAGCCAAAACGCATAAAAAGTTTCACGTTTTTAGTTGAAAACGGTGTCGTGTAAACAGCCCCTTAGTTTCCATTCTGCATTCAGCTTCTGTTTGCCTGTTTTATGTTTACATGACAACGATATGCTTAAAACGGATAAGTTTTTCCTTTGAGTTTCCCACGTACAGACAACACCATTGTCAAAATGATCCCCATTCACACGGATCTGTGAAAACGACTAAAAACGCTGCATTCTGCTGCCAGGCCGGTAGATGGCGATGAAACACTACAGACTGCACACGTGATGCGCATGTGCATGACGTCATCGTCTTCAGAGATTTGCGTGTTTGTTGTTTACACAGAGACTGTTTTCAAAAACATGCACTTTGAAACCCATATTCAAAAGTTTGCATTTTCAGGCAGCCAAAATGCTGTTGTTGTGTAAATGAACAGCAAAAACACATACAAAGTATTTCGTTTTCAGTTGAAAGTGGTGTCGTGTAAACAGCTCCTTAGTTTGACCTAGTTTCACAGTGTGTGTCATTTATTAATCTCATTCACCTGTTACCTCGTTAATTATCTCGTTTGCTCCTTTGTTTGCTCAGTGTCTTTAAGTCCTGTGTTTGGTCCTGTTCAGTTGTCTGTTATCATCGTGTTAGATTTTGCTGTTCTGTTAATGTTTATTTTTCCTGAGTTCTGTGTAAACTTAAAATGCTGGTCCCTTTCACCCATTATGATGACACCAGCCTCTGTGTATTTTTCCGGGCAGGTCTCAACACAGAGACAAGAGCACGCCTGACCGGACACGGGTCTTGGGTATACATTGGAGGGTGTGGTTGCGGCCCAATTACACTTAATTGAAAATAAACTATTTGTGCCTCATCAATCTGGGTTTCGAAAATTACACAGCACTGAGACTGCGCTGGTGAAAGTCACTAATGACTTACTAATTGCCTCAGACTCCGGCTCCATGTCCCTTCTCATTCTCTTGGATCTTAGTTCACCCTATTGACTATTGGCACTGTTACTCAATCGCCTTGAACATGTATTTGGTTTGTCAGAGACTGTTCTTGACTGGTTCAAGTCCTATTTCACTGACCGCAGTCAATTTGTTTTTATGGGTGGCTATAGGTCCAAAGTTGGTTCTGTTCATACTGGTGTCCCACAGGGGTCAGTATTGGGTCCCTTACTTTTTAGTATGTATATCTATCCACTTGGTCAATTATTAAGATCTCTCGACCTTAACTATCACTTTTACGCCGATGATACACAGATTTATATCCATTCAAGACCAGGTCAGCAAGTGGACATCTTTCGAATTGTATTGCTGAGATCAAGGTTTGGATGTCCAATAATTTTCTGTCTTTAAATGGTTCAAAAACAGAAGTTATGCTCCTTGGATCTCCTCATCAACTGCGAAAGGTTGGGTCTCCTACTCTGTCTGTTGATGGTGTTGCCTTGGAGTTAATCTGCGTTCCTCTCAGAGTGGTCTCTTGGTTGTTCCCAAGACACGGCTTCGTTCTAGGGGTGATCGAGCATTTTCTGTCTATGCTCCTAAGCTTTGGAATTCTCTCCCGGCCGACATCAGTGAAGCAAATATATTAGTGACTTTTAAATCTCTTCTTAAAACATGTTATTTTAGGATTGCTTTTACTTGATTTTCATTTTTTGTGTTTATTTTTGTATTTAAAGTGTGTAGTTTCTCGGTTGTTATGTTTGCCTGTAAAGCGCTTTGAGAAAGCAACTTTTAAAGGTGCTATATAAAATAAATGTATTATTATTATTATTATTATTATTATTATTATTATTATTTCCGGGGACTTGGGGGAGCTTCCAGGATTTTGTGGAATGGGTGCTTGTCCATAATGGATCCCCCTTTACCATCATGGAGAGTGAGGAGAAAGAGAGTGAGCCAGCCACCAGCCAAGTGAGAGAAATTCCTGAGTCTGTTCCAGTGAGTAAAATTACAGAGTCCGATCCAGTGAGTGAAATCCAAGAGTCTGATCCAGTGAGTGAAATTCCAGAGTCTGTTCCAGTGATGGATATTCCAAGCCCGCTCCCAAGAAAGCAGTTTCAGAGCCTGCTCCAGAGGAAGCTGTTTCAGAGCCTACCCTTCCTGTCGGCTCTAGCAAGCTCATAGATGAGGATCTTTCACTATGTGACCCATGGTGGCAAAATGAGTTGCAATGAGCAAGTTATTTTCACAAGCTCTTTTAAAAAAAATTCAAAATTATGTATGATTAGTTGGTAAAAGAGAAAAAAAAAATAATGAGTAATCCTGACGAATCGTTACAAAACAAAATCACCTAGCAACCGTACCTTAAAATCCCTGGTAGTAACAACAAATTTGGCACACACCAAGTCAAAACCAAATATCAATAGGAAAAATATATTTTCAACTTTTTTTTTCCAATGATACCACAACTGTTTAATTAACATTAATGAAACAGACAGCATATTAAGACCTACAGTACAGTACCGCACAAATCTAATAAAATGTTACTCATCAGATGTTTTCCCCTAACAGTTAACCAAACATTCACTTATGACATAACAGATAATGTTTGCGTGAATACTCGCCAAGACAGATATTTTGAAATCCTGTAATTCTGTGTTCATGTGTATATCAGGATCACTCACTGTCTGAGGCGCCTTTGTGCACATGCGTCAGATGTGTCAGTCAGCGCGAGTAAGATTTTTTCTTTTTTTTTTTTTACATCAGCTTGAGTTTGAGTCACTGAGGATTTGCTATGAATATTCACAAAAATATTAACAAAGGAAATGTACTCCTCTCAGAAAATGTACAAATAAAAATACTTTTAGATGTTAAATTGCTATTTGGAGCATTGGGATTGCTAGATGAGGGCTTATTGAGCAATTTATTTTTTGAAAACCTCAAATTCGACCAAAATTTACATTTTTCACTTGTTTTATCTGTAGCTCGTAATTAGCCCATTGCGCATTCAGACTAATTTTGCCAGCACGGGTCACATATATTGCGATTACTATGTGTGTCCGGGCCAGACACACGTTGACTCCAGCCCATGAGCACAGTCCATTGTCAGGTCCAGCATCTGAGCACAGTCCAGTGTCGGCTCCAGCCCCAGAACTCGGACATGAGCCCTCTCCTCCCTGGCTACCTGAACTACCGGTACCTCCCTGGCTCCTGGCTCCAGGACGCAGGCTTTCCTTGCCCGGTTGGACTTCTTTTTGGCGCGAGGTTGCGCCTTGCAGCAGGGAGGAGTTATGTCACTGACAGGTTCTGTTTTGTCTTAATGTTCATCATGGCCGACATCAAGAGAAAAAAATCACAAGTCTTTTTTTTACCTGCATCAGCAAATTATTCACAGAAAATTTAAGCAAACTAATTTAAGTATCAAAACAATGGCATACCTTAGGGAAGGGCTAAACAGCATCCACCAGGCACAGCATCAAAGCAATTTTATTAAAATCCACATGGATGGCCCATTTAATGTTCAGTACTGCAGTGTCCGAGAGTCTCATGGTGTTTCTCATGTATGTTTTCAGTCGGCGCAAGCAAGAAAAAATTATTTCACATGATGCGTGTTCATTGGCACAGTTAAAAACAATCTAGAGGTTGCCAAACTTTACTAGATTGTGGACTAACTTTGACACTCTGAACAGTGAGACAACTCACTTCTCCAGTTGGCATAGCATTGAAAAGTGTCAATTCTATATCCCTTCTGAAAATCCATAGTGATCCATAGAAAATCCACTTTGCAATCAAAGTGTTAATGTAATTTTCCTGAAATCACTCACAGATCTCATTAATAGCGTTGTTCAGTACGCCGAAATGCAATTCCTTGTAATAGTCCTGAGCTGAGGCTGAATTCTGTCTAGGCACTGTTGCTTAGGTTGTTCTCCATCATCAACATTGCGGGCTGTGGTAGTTGTTCTTATCGCACAACTCGACTGTGAATTCCCAAAGCTACTGAAAGTGGTGATCATTGCTAAAAGAGCAGAGACTGTGGAAGATGCTAGGCTTTTTACACTGGCATAATGTGAAGTGGATGTCTGTAGCGCTTTGGACAGTATTTTGCACTGCATGAGAACTTGTCACATCAAAATGCAAGGGAACAAAAAGTGAAAATCGGTCACTGATGTCAGCAGACTACTTGCCTGTCGCACATCATTTTTTAGAAATTTCACGAAGAGTGTCAACCATAGTCTCAAAGTTATCAAGAATGGCCTTAAGAGCCTCTGTGCGGCAGCTCCATCTTGTGTTGCTTAGAGATTTCGGTGTGGTAGATTTACCTGAAAAGTCACTGCTCCGTTCTTGCAAAGACTCAAAAACAGCATGTCGTTTTGCTGACCCCTCGATGAAGCTATATATTGAACATTGGACAGCATGTGTCTCAACCTCTGCATTGTGAATGTCTGTCGCACCAGTACAGCTGTGAAGATATGCGAGTGTCAATGGACATTCGTCAGCAGTGGATTTTCGCTTAAAATGCATGAAGCTACACCACGGTAGGTTCTTCACACACTCGCCGCACCATCGTAACATTGCGCTCTCAAGTTGCAGATATCAAGCTTAAAGCTTCTTAGTACATTCTTTAAAAGAAGGGCCAAAGATTCACCATCTGTTCAGTCAGTCCGATAAAATCAGATGAATAATTCATTGACATCGAGGGCTCTGTCGACAGATCTTAAAACCACTGCAACTTGCTCATGCCTACTTATGTATTGCGTCTTATCCACAAAAAGGGCAAAAAATTCTGGCTTCTGGCTTCACTCATTGTGTGATGCCACTTTTAACCTGACTGGTCATTATACTGACCAACTCATTCTGGTCCTTGCTATGAACATAATTAAATGATCTCTCTCTATTTCTGAAAAGCCGGTTTATTAGTTGGTTATAAGTGGCCCTTAAATCTGTAAGAAATTTCATCCGTTTCATCGTGACCATAAAAAGCAATACTAGAGTGACAACAGGACAGCAAAGTCTTGCATACTTTTTTAAGGTATGCTCTGTTCTCATCCACTCTCCTGCATGTTCACTGCTGATTTACGTGGCTACGCTTCCCGTTTTGAGAGTCAGTTGATGACTTTTCATTTTTAACCCAGGAGAAATGTGCTTTTCTGATGTTCATTGAATTTTTCATTCCAGTTGGCAAATCCAGTCACTTGAAATGTGTCCGTCTTAGACTCGTTGCCACCAAATCCACGACGTGTGAAACAAAAAGCCTGATCAACGGTGGGACTAGTATAAATCCCATACCATTCTTTCTTGAACTTTCTAACTGTCAGTCCCAGGAAATGAAAATGGGAGGGAAGGCATCTAACCAGCCCACCACTCACTTTCAAATATGCCACAAGAATAAATGTAATTTAGCCATTTAGCTGTACAGTTTAGACAGAACAAAATTCAAAGCTCTTTAAAAGCATAGTTATTAGATTGAATCTCCTGCCAGGAACATTGAATCCAATCTCTTTACCAGATCCTATCAAAAAACATGCATTTTGTGTGCTATCTAAAGGTTTTCTCTAATGCCCATAAGTTAGTTAACAAACTGTATTATGTCTGTTACCCAAAACTTTATTTCTTTCAGCCTGAGAAATTGACAGAGGAAGCCGTGGAATAGCAGGAAGCAGGAGTCGAGGTGATGATACAAAAAGAGCAGTGTTTTTTTTTTTTCATTTGTTTAAATGCTCAGACTCCACCTGAGCTTCATCCCGACTATGCCACTACTGTCTTAATATCCTTTATTCCCAGTTGTGTTGTGTCTAATAATACATATTTTGTAGATGATTGTATAATTTGGCGGTAATGTAATGATTTTTAGAGACAGTGGTCTTTAGCAGACAAATTTTCTGACAAACAGATTAAATGCATCATTAACTAAGAATAATAATCAGTGTTGTTTTAGTAATGAAGAAAGTCCAGAACTAATTGTACAATTTGCCCAGCTGCAGCATTGAGCAATATTACTCCCCAGTATTGAGTTGTTGAAGGTAATATTTTAATATTTTGGTTTGACTTGCTTTCATTTCTTTGCCACAAACATGGTGCCCTATATGATCGATCACTGAGCGTTTTCCCAGTTTGTTTGTTGAAATCCTCATGGCACCAGTCTTCATAATAAACATTTCCAAGGATTTGTCCAAACGGCTGGACCATTCCTTCAGACATATTTATCCAGCTCTGAAACACAAACCAGTAGCTTTTGATTTCAGTGATCCATGTTATTAGCTTCCACTTTCTCTGACAGGCTATTAATCTTTTTTTTTCCTACATTGTGTTTTTTTTTTATTTATTCTTTTTTTTTTTCTCAGCCTCATTCTAACAGCAGCTAAACTAGAACTCCTGCACTGTGTCCTCAACTCTTCCTAAAATTGAGTAGCATTGCTTTATTCATCATTTTGAATGTCTGTTCTCCTGCCAGTGGTCAAGGTTTAACTGTTTAGCATAGCAATTTAACTCTACTTTGCTGAACCTCTGCTTTCCTTAGCTCTTATAATAATTCATTTTCCCAAAAGCATTGTTAGCCAACCATTTTCAGATGCAATCAGAAACTCAACTTTGTGCTTTGTGCTTAACTCAAACATGGAATTGGCTAGTTAATCAGTGTGAAATGTGGGAACCCATACTCCTCCAAAAGCTACACTGTTACAGATGTTAAGTATTTTTGGGTTACACTTTATTTTAAGGTGTCATTGTTACAGTGTAATTATATATTTAAGTACTGAGTAATATTAAGCAACTACATGCACTTAGGGTTAGGGTAGGATTAGGATTTGGTTGAGGGTTAGTTGCATGTAATTATGGATAATTTATTGTTATTACTATGGTAAGTACATGTAACATATTTAACAAGGACACTGTAAAATAAAGTGTTACCGTATTTTTGTATGGTCATGTATTTCCAGAGAGATTCTGTGGGAGCTTGAGCAGGAACACTCTCTGGACGAATAGCCCTCAAAGACACAGACACAGAATCACTGGACAGGAAAGCATGCTGCCAATTTATTCATCTCATATATTTATTACAGTGTTTGGAAGACAATGCTATTCAAATTCTTTAACATTTCACATTTCAAATCGATTATTGTACAGACTCCATTTAAACTTTGTAAATCATGTCAGTCTTATTCTCATTTATTATGTATTTATTTTTGTATACTTTATACAGCATTTGCAATGTAACAAATGTTAATGTCTTTATCAATTCAGTTCAATAACAGTATTGATGTTGCAAAGTTACTGTCATTTTCCAGCTCACTTCAGTTAAGTTCAAATATATTTGTTGGAGAAACTTATTTTAATTAGGACATTTAAGTAGCTTTTATAAACAGGCCTAAAAAAAAAAAAAAAAAACATTACTGGTGTCCATCTTGAGACAAAATAATGTCAATTACATATTTATACATATTAGAAATGCCAATCCAAGTTGTGTTCAGTTAAGACAGCTCAAACTTGAATTGTAGTCTAGGACTAGGCTTAAGCCTTGTCTGTGAAACCAGGTGTAGGATTCTGAGTTCTTCTGAAGATGTAAATGGAGACAGATGTATTGTTGTGAGGTTAGCAGACCCTGCTTTATTAAAGCAAAACATGACCCTGAGAAGACAAGTAGGTCTGTCACTGAAAAGCAAAAAGATAAAAAAATAGAAGCTTGTTTCCACCACGGAATAAAAAAAGGTAATTACAACTTTTTTGTCATGATCCCGGCCTGTCTTGTGTGGACTTATGTTATTTTCTATTTTCCATGTTTTTGTTTATTCTGTTAATAAAATTTGCTGCGTTTGGATCCAGCTCTCCTTCGTTTTTGAGTTCTGACTCTTTTTCCTCACATTTGCGAGTTTTCATTGCGTTATAAACTCGAGAAAATGCTACAATTGTGTGCTGACTTTTTCTCTGAATTGAAAGTTTTTATTTGGAAATTCTGACTTTATAACTCAGAAAAAAAAGTCAGTTGCAGGATATAAACTCACAATTGTGAATTTACTGTATATCTTTATTTACTGTATATCAGAATTCTGACTTAACTCGCAATTCTGAGAAAAAAGGCAAAATTGTGGGACATAAATTCACGATTGCGAGAATAACGGCAGAATTGCGAAGTCACTGTATATCTCGCAATTCTGACTTCATATCTCAAAATTGCAACATGATTTATCAGAATTGCAAGTTTATATCTCACGATTCAAATAAAAAAAGGCAGAATTGTGAGATAAAAAGTCGCAATTACCTTTATCATACTTTTATTCCATGGTGAGAATCAAGCTTCAGTTTTATTCAGAAATATGCATAATTCTTAATGGTTCGCAAATGTTCTAGCTTTAATGTATTTTTATAATGATAAGCATTTATGATACCTTAAAATCTTAATGGTCCTAAAAATAAACATCATGCGATTGTAATGTGCAGCACCTTTAGTACGCAATTAACACAGGTTCTGAGAATTCATTCTGCCACCCGTTCAATATGATGTTAAGCAATAATCAAAGCGGAGGTATATCGATCATGGCTCTGAGAGCTGCCCCTGCATGTAGTTCAATCTGAAGCGAGATTAAACCTGGCCTACGTGCACCGCTGATGGGCCTTGGGAGAGAGACATTAAAAAGGCTTCCATTCAATCGCTGCTTCTATTTGCCCAGGGTTGAAGCGCAAGGCTTTGAGCAAGGACAAAACGGCTATAAATCTGAACATGGGTAAAAGCTGTTAAAAATGAATAAAGTCACTGCTGATGACAGATAAGGCATTTCCACACTATGACAGATAAGCTTCTGGAGAATCACCTATATATGGCGTCAGAAATTCCATTTCTTCACTGCGATAGTAGACAAGCGATAGAAGATAGCAATCTGTGTCAACACAAACTAAATTAAAAATGAGGAGACTTAAGAATTGATACTATTTATGGCCCATGTAGCAATTTATTCCACAGCAGACATTAGATGTTTAATGTTAAGGGTTGAGGAGAGGGTTGGGAGAGTCCAGCTGTTGTTTTTTGATCAGGAGAAAATGTGAATGCCATGAACAAAAACGTCCCTCTTGTTCATCCCATAACTTTAGAGATGGAACTTTTGCATTGTTTAAAAAATGGCCACTCCTTTAAATAAATACTGTCAACTGTAGGATTAAACTGTTAATCAGTAGCGTAACTATACTACCAGTACAGTTGTTTTGGGGCCCATGATGACCAGACCCTTTCACATTGTTCTACAATTTGTTAAATC